>NW_028041443.1:0-9634 GCF_054177405.1 Leptonychotes weddellii
TACTGCATGGAGCACTGGGTGTTATACAGAAACAATGGATCATGGATCACCACATCAAAAACTAATGGTGTATTGTATGGTGACTAACATAACATAATAAAATTTAAAAAAAAAAAGATACCTGAGTGGCAGGATATTTATTATTGGAATGAATATTGATCATTTTTGATACGACCTGAAGGTGTGGATATGTTGTATGGGAAAATACTGTCACAAAAAGACACTGCTTTTAATTTTGTGTGTTTATTCTTACCATCATGTCTTTATATATAGTATTTCATTTGCTTAACAGTATCCCTTGCATCTTTTCTGTCTGCTCATTCCAATTCACGATTGTATTTGATCAATTGGCTAATACATATTTGTGAACTATGCTTACTTAGGCCATATCAACAAGGAATTTGAAATTGGGTCACACTGACAGTAAATTTTATGTTTCATGCATCTTATTTCACCAATTAAGGCTTGGCTTTGAGTTCCCTGAGAAACCCCCACTTCTAAAGGATCTCATCATTGTACTCAGAAACAGATTTCACCAGTGACATTCCCCCTTTCCTTGTTCTGGACCCTCTCTACTAGATGCTGCCATATCCTACAGATACTCCTGACCCTTCTTCTGACAACCTCTGTTCCTGCACACACTGTTGCTTGAAGTGGAACCTTGCTGTTTTTGAAAGGCATTGCCCTCCTCCTCTGGGGCTGTAACGTCCATCATTGATGCACTGGAGATCTGAAGGTGACAGAGCTGTGTGTTGTCTTGAGGCATAAATGGGGAAAATGTCCCAATCACTTGCCATTTTGATACATTGTTTTAGAAGAATACCAAAGCAATGTGGCTCTTGTTCCAAACTCTTTCTGGTTGTATTAACAGCGCAAACTGTCACAGAACTCAGACATGAGTCTTAGGAGTCTGGAAGAAAAGTGATTTTGGATAATCATACCAGCACGCTGGACCAGACCTACCTGTCTTAGCTCCATTTCTCTTATGGTAGGTGCTTTTCAAGAGGGTTCTTTGGTTCCTTGGAGGATGGTCTTCCAGTAGCCTGCTCTACTGTTTCACCCCATTTAACTGAACAGGATACACTGTTATTTTTGGCACATCATGCACTAAGATAGGATCAGGCCATATATTTATTTAATGGTTTTCATCACTAAGTAGGTATATGACTGTGGTAACATCAATTAATCATTCTGGGTCTAAGTTTACTCACTTGGATGACCTCTAATATCACCTTAGCTGCAAAAATTCCTTGTTTTTAGACATTTGACTATTTTTCTTTTGTGGGTATGATAAACTAAAGTTCTATGAGATAACTGCTCCATGCAGAAAACAACTGTAAAACTTGGTCACAACACAAAAAGCACATCCTTGAAGGTCCTGGAGAATGGACAGAGGCAAGCACTCTACTGGAGAGTGTACCCTTAGAGGGAGGGAGATGAGAACTACACAAGTCACTTCCCATCTTGTTTCCTTTCAGACTAGGGCTAACCCTTGCAGTGCAGAGAATTAGCGTCATACAAGAGGGAAAACCTGCCCTCTTTCCAGCTTGAAGAACAAGAAAAGTAAAACTGGGAAACTGAATGCTGGAGAGGGTGGGGAAATCACATGAGGGAAGGAACCAGTGAAGACATCCCTAAACTCTGTCTACCCATATCTCTGACCCCTGAGCCTCACATACATAGAACAGACTAAGAAGTTCAGCCAAATGTAAAATAAAATCTAAACTGAGAAGGTACTAAAGAAAGAACAGAGGCAGATAGATATACTAATTTGGGGGAGGGAAGATGGAAACTACAAGTAGGTTCCTATCTCTGCAGCTCTTACACTGAGTTTAAATGTATTCTATGCCTGTACTACTATAGTGCTACATACTATACTGTACTATATATATACTATAGGGAGAATCCACAAAAAGGGTACATCGAAATCAACTTAGCATATTTGCAGGATTCACGATCAATATAAAAAATCAATTAGAAAATGAAATTAAATAAAAAAATTACTTCACAATAAAATAAAAATACCTAGGTATAGACTTAACAAATGATATGAAAAACCTGCATATTGAAAACTAGAAAACATTGAAGAAGGAAATTAAAGAAGAGATATATATGTATATAAGGTTGATTTTTTTTTTCTGGAAGATCCAGGAAAGAATGCATATGATGCATATATGTGATTTTTGTGGGTTTAAATACTCAATATTTCAAGATAGCAATTTTCCCAAATTGACCTAGATATCCAATGCAATCTCAAGAGGCTAAAAAAAGAAATTGGCAAACTTATTTTAAAATTTAAATGCAAAGACAAAGGACTAAAATGGTTTAACATTTTTTTGAAGAACAAAATTGCATAACTTACACAAATAGATTTTAAAACTTACTATAAAACTACAGTAATCAAAATACTATGGTATTGGCATAAGAAATGACATATAGATCAAGGGAATAGTATGGAGTCTAAAAATAGATTTACACTTAGATGACCAACTGATTTTCAACAAATGTGCTAAAGGAATGGAGACACTTAAATAATAATATATATTAAGTTGGGTAGGTTAGGCTGTAGGAACAAATTAGTTGTCAACTTCAGTGGCTTAAACAACAAGAATTCTATTTCTTGTCCAGGAAATATGTTTGTATTGGGTAAGGCAGCTTTCCCCCATGAAGAAATTCAGTGACCCAGGCATAATGATGGCTCTGAAATTTTCAATATGTGGCTTCTAAGACCATTCTGAGCATCACTGAGGATTCCATATGGCATATCATAGAACTGTGCATGTAAAAAGGTGGTGTATGTGGAAGGTTTTTAAGGGGCCAGATGTAGATGTTGTACAGTCAGACTTAGACTTCAATTTCATGGTCAAACTCAGCCCCAGTGGAGGCTGGGATATGTAGTTTAGCTATTTGTCCAGGAGGAATAGGAAATAATTTTGGTGAAGAGCTAAGAATGTCAGTCATAGTATGAAAGGGTATGTAATTTAAGTTAAGTGGACAGATAAAAATAGAAGAGAGGTAAATGATAAATGAATAGCAACTTCATTGGACATATGCCAATCTAATTCTACAGGAAAGAAGTTTATCCGCCAAGAGAAGATGAGAAGGATGGAATACAATATTACCCAATGAGTATGCATCTAATGCCATATTTCTTTTGTTTCCTTTTTAGTTTCTTTTTTTTTTAAGATTTTATTTATCTATTTGTCAGAGAGAGAGAGAGCACAGGCAGAGGGAAAGAGAAGCAGGCTCCCCACTGAGCAGGGAGCCCGATGCAGGGCTCGATCCCAGGACCCTGATATCATGACCTGAGCTGAAGGCAGATGCTTAAGGACTGAGCCACCCAGGTGCCCCATCCTTTTTAGTTTCTAATTCTAGGGAATGTACATCATATAGAGCAGACATGAAGAGCATAATTGATTATTAAGGTGTGATCATGGTGCCTTCATGAAAATTATCAGGCAGCATGTTATACAATCATCAGATATGCATTGATTCCTGAAGAAGCTGTCTGATATTACTTGTTTTTATAGGGCCTTATATGTCCATTTCCCCATGTATAATGAATGCATCAAGCGTTGTTTCTGACCCATATTAGGTAATCCCTCAGTTAGCACTTGTGAACGAATAGATCAAATGGGCATTGCTATTAGTATTCTTGGTTTTCCCAGATTAACAAACTGGGAATTTATTTCCTCTATATGAGAACATAGTCTCTCTCTTTCACCACTTCTATTTGTTAGGGAATAAAAAGAACAAACTCCAAAATACCATGAAAAGAAATACAAAGGCAAAATAAATCCTAGAGACCTGGTAGTAATTAATAATGTCATGTATCTTCTGAGTAATATGCATGTGTGGGGTGTGTGTGTGTGGGGGTGTGAGATAGCCAAGTGAGAAAGACCAGATAAATTCCAGGTTATATCAAGGGGAACATAAGGTCATAAATTCTTATTGTTTTAAAATTATATTACAAATTAGGCAGTAACCTCTTCAACCTCAGCCACAGCAACTTCTTGCAAGACATGTCTCTAAAGGCAAGGGAAACAAAACAAAAATGAACTACTGGGACTTCATCAAGATAAAAAGCTGCTGCACAGCCAAGAAACAGTCAACAAAATTAAAAGCAACCTAAGGAATGGGAGAAGATATTTGTAAATGACATAACAGAGAAAGGGTTGGTATCCAAGATCTATAAAGAACTTATCAAACTCAACACCCAAAAAACAAATAATCCACTCAAGAAATAGGCAGAAGACATGAGCAGACACTTCTCTAAAGAAGACATAGAAATGGGCAATAGACACATGAAAAAATGCTCCACATCACTTGTCATCAGAGAGATACAAATCCAAACCACAATGATATACCAGTTAGAATGGCTAAAATTAAAAAGACAGGGAATGGCAAATGTTGGCGAGGATGTGGAGAAAGGGAAACCCTCTTACACTGTTGGTGGGAATGCAAGCTGGCACAGCCACTCTGGAAAACAGTATGGAGTTTCCTCAAGAAGTTAAAAATAGAGCCACCCTATGACCCAGCGATTGCACAACTGGGTATTTATCCCAAAGATACAGATGCAGTGAAAAGAAGGGGCACAAGCACCCCAATGTTCATAGCAGCAATGTCCACAATAGCCAAAGTGGGGAAGGAGCTGAAATGTCCTTCATCAGATGAATGGATAAAGAAGATGTAGTTCATATATACAATGGAATATTATTCAGCCATCAGAAAGGATGGATACCTACCATTTTCATTGACTTGGATGGAACTGGAGGGTATTATGCTAAATGAAGTAAGTCAATCAGAGAAAGACAATTATCATATGGTTTTACTCATATGTGGAATATAAGGACTGGCGAAGAGAACCATAGGGGAAGGGAGGGAAATCTGAATGGGAAGAAATCAGAGAGGGAGACAAACCATGAGAGACTCTTGACTCAGAAAACAAAATGAGGGTTGCAGAAAGGAGAAGGGTGGGGGGATGATGTAACTGGGTGATGGGCATTAAGGAGGGCACATGATGTTTTGCTATACACAACTAATGAATCATTGAACACTACATCAAAAACTAATGATGTACTATATGTTGGCTAATTGAATTTAAATTAAAAAAGAGCAGGAAAAAAAGAAGAATTAAAAAAAATCACAGAACACTACATCAAAAACTAATGATGTAATGAATGGTGATTAACATAACATAATAAATTTAAAAAATCACAGACCATCTTCTAATGCTGACTGTATTCAAATCTCAGGTATAATAACTTGGGAGAAATCTTAGACTGCAAACATCTTAGGAAACACTGCCAGAGTTGGCTCAGTTTTATAAATGGTATAAATTGTTGAGATAAAACAACCAGTTTCCTAAAATCTTTGTAAAGACATAGATGTAAAGAAGGTTAATATGGGAGTGTTTTATGATCCAACTATAAGAAGCTCAAGAAAAGAAACAAAGGAAAACTTATTCATCAAGTACCTGCTGTGTGTCAGGACATGTGCTTGTTGCATTCATATGCATTTTCACATTAAACTCTCAAAACACCCATACAAATCAGGTATTATCTCCTATTTAAAAAGTGAAAACATTGAGGCTTAGATTAGGGTTCAGTAATTTGATTGTTGGGATTTAATCTCAGATTCACCTAATTCCAAATCACAGTTTCTTTCATCAAAATCTCAATATAATAAAACAGTAGGTTCATTGGTTCTATTCTCCTATAAAGAATACTAGGACAAGTCTTCCCTTCCTATTAAGCTAGATCCAACCTTAATAAATGCTTCCCTATTCATGCTTAACCTTTCTTTAATTTTCCCTCTGCTCTTTTTTTATTTTATTTATTTTTTATATCAACATATACTGTATTATTAGTTTCAGAGGTAGAATTTAGTGATTCATCAGTTGCATGCAACACCCAGTGCTCATTTCTTCAAGTGCTCTCTTTAATGCCCATCATCCAGTTACCCCATCCCTTCCACCCACCTCCTCTTCAGCAACCCTCAGTTTTTTCCTATAGTTAAGAGTTTCGTATGGTTTGTCTCCCTCTCTGTTTTCATCGGTTCTTGTTTATTCTACTCCTTTTAAATAGGTTTTGCCTTCACAAAAATTGACAGGAGTTGGATATAAGCTGTCCGCATTAGATGTGTTAGGAAATCTTCAGAAGCCAAAGTCCCCACTCCTCCCTATTACTCTGGGCACTATAGCTGAGTGCCTGTGGCTCTTTATTATACATGCTTGCACCATTGTTTTTCTTATAAGAGTTAAGAGGAACCTGGGATATTTACTATTCCTATGTTTCTATCAAAACTGAGAAATGAAATACAGACTGAAGAAGCCATACATGGTCCACTCAGCTGGCCTCACTCATTTATATTATCTGCCTGCCATGACAGCATTCAAGTTTGTGATTCCTGGGAGAGAAACATTCTGTGAGCCCCTCAAGGTGACAACCATCTCATCTGGTGAACTCATCTCTATTACTATGATGGGGTTTGGAACCCTCTCTGTTCTATGTGTTTTAGCAGAGTTTCTTCTTTTCTTCTATATTTCCTTTTTGTTTTCTAAACTAATAATGTCCAAATACTAAATCAGCTGGACTGACTATATCACAGACATCTGGAAAATTGGTTAAAAAATATAGATTCCCCAAGCCCTGGCTTTAGAGATTCTGATTCAGTAAGTCTAGGATAAGGTGTAGGAATCTGTTGCTTACCAAGCTCCACAGGTGAATCTGATGGTCAGCCATGTTTAGTAATCACAGCCAAAGGAACAACTCTATGTGGAAAGATACTTTAGGACAAGTAGAAAACTGGTGGAGAATATGTGGGGGAGGAAAAGCATCATAGTATCCATATGAATTGCACTCACTCAGACTGCCAGATATGTTGAATGATCAGTTTTATATGATAGACACCATTGACAGATTATCCCACCTCCCCCGAACCCCATTTTCAGGCTGGTTAAGCCTCTGTTTCTACCAACTCTAAGAAAAAAAGATTCTGCTGGCTTGAGAAGAAAGCACAGCTTCCAAAAAACACTTGCCTTATTTAGATAGGGACTTAATTAAGTCTTAAGAAGATAAAGTTTTCTCTCTCTTTTGCTGCCTTTGATTTAACAGTCTCCAGATATACAGGCATTCAATGGTGGACAAATTCACATCATTGCATAATTTCTGAAGTTTTTGTTTTTTGTTCCTCATCTTTAGTTGGCATTCATTTTGTGTTGAATTTCAGATATGTAGGATCATTGTATATACACTCTAGATTAGAGATATTAACTGCTTAGCTTAACTAAAACTATAATTAAAATATTTAAAATGCTTGGAGTTAATTGTATACACTTAAGATTTTTATATTCCCTTGGTTAATGTATTACATAGAGCTAAAAATATGGAACACACATTTGGACTTTCACTACACTGCTGGACCCAGAGGCAATAATAAAAACTAAATTATACTTGCTACCTGGGGAAGGATGTGCTGAGGTTGGTTTGGAGGGGTGAAGTTTTAGGTATTAATTTTCACCCTGAATAAATGCTTGACTAATGGTTGACATGCAGAACATCTGTATGAGTAAAGGTTTTGAACACAGAATTTCATTTGGCTTATTTGAGGGGGTCATGGTTTTGGTGTTTCTTTTTGAACCAGTGGTACCTGAGATTTTTCTTGGTGATAAAAGTCACAATAGTCAAAAGGAATGGAGGTTTAACTCTTCACTTTCAAGGGTGCTCCATTCCATTTTTGTTCAACGTGTAGCCTCTTTTCATATTTTGGAGGAAATGTACTGGATTGAAAAGAAAGACAGCTACATCAGATCTTGGCCAGATTCCAAGAAACATTCATTCAAAGCTCACTTTCGGGTCCAAGGTTGTGGCTCTCCTGGCTTTTGCTCTATAGTGCTGTTGCCTTTGTGTGTCATTTTATAAACAAAATGGTACACCACAGAGTATATTTATCACAAAAGAAAGACAAGTTGCAGAAGCATGGAAGTGAATTTCATTAAGCTGAAAAGCTTTCTCTATATTATGATTTTTACTACTGATTTGCAGTAACTCATCCACCTAAAATAATCGGACAGTCAAAATTCACCTACAAAATGGCTTACTTATTTCATTATATAAACCCCTTTCTCAATTCCTTACCCTACTTTCTGATACATCTTTAAAGATCCCAGTACAATTAAATTTCTTAAAATTTCTTAACCAGTAACTATTCAAAGAATTCTATTTTAATAGTTCCCAAAATGCACCTGAAGTGAATGATAAGGTGGAATCCAGTGGCCACATAGAGCACCAAGGGTCTGGAAAATATGAGAAAATTCATCCAGAGTCAAATTTTGGCCAGAGATAAAAATATACTTAGCTCATACAGAGAGCTGTATTAAGCTATCATCCTTTGGTGGGTTTCATGGGAAGAAACACGGATGGGTTTGCATTGTGCAGATGTGCATGGCTTCAGACTAGAATGTTGTTTGTTTGCAGTAGGGATATTTCCTGACTCAGTCCAAGATACAAGAGTGTTGACAGGGAGCTCTGGGTGAAGTATAGTGTAAAGGACCACTGGGAAGTTTTCTGTTACCATAGCCAAATGATTTCATCTACAATAGAACAGAGTCTATTCCTTCAGATAAGTATAAGAAATGAGGTTGTTCTTTCTGGCCTATCTCTTTTTTCTCTGTTGTTTTGGTGCCTGTTCAAAAAATGTACACATGAATGTGTGTATAATACAGAGACATATGTCTTGATACCAACAGTCATCTAGAAAGTCATGCCTTGTTAACTCTAAAACTTTATCCTTTGGCATTTACATTTGGATGTGCAGATAGAAAGGCTTGTCTTGTCAAAACAGTGTTATCTGTCTAAATGAGAGAATGTGTTAAATTAGAATCCTCAGTCATTCTGACATTCATCATCATACGAATGCTGTACACACATACACACACACTATAGTGGTGGTTGTGAATGTACCAAGTTTCCCAGAAAGGGGGAATTTCATGACTCATTTTCAAACAGAAGCTTAATTTCTACCTAAAATTAAATAGCTAGGTTTTGTTCTCCCATTCATCTATTCTCCTCTGGACAAAATGACAGGATTGGAAAAATCACCTCAACGAAAAGAACAAGAGGCAGTACCGACTACCAAGGACCTACTCAATATGGACATTAGTATGATGTTGGAACTAGAGTTCAGAATGATGATTTTAAAGATACTAGCTGGACTTGAAAAAAACATGAAAGTTATTAGAAAAACCCTTTCTGGAGAAATAAAGAACTAAAATCTAACCAAGTCGAAATCAAAAAGGCTATTAATGAGGTTCAATAAAAAATGGGGGCTCTAACTGCTAGGATAAATGAGGCAGAAGAGAGAATCAGTGATATAGAAGACCAAATGATGGAAAATAAAGAAGCTGAGAAAAAGAGATAAATGACTACTGGATCACGAGGGCAGAATTCGAGAGATAAGCGATATCATAAGATGAAACAATATTAGAATAATTGGGATCCCAGAAGAAGAAGAAAGAGAGAGAGGGGCAGAAGGTATATTGGAGCAAATTATAGCAGTAAACTTCCATAATTGGGGAAGGAAACAGGCATCAAAATCCAGGAGGCACAGAGAATCCCTCTCAAAATCAATAAAA
>NW_028041444.1:0-465 GCF_054177405.1 Leptonychotes weddellii
GAATTATTTTTATTTACTGTCTTTTTCATTGGCCTATACACCTATCCTTCCAATAATTAGACCATGCTGAGATAACTAGATTTGCAGTAAGTTTTGATGCCACTATCTTATTTTTGTTATTCTTTATATTCATAATTCATATTCATTACACCACCCCCAAAAGGTAAATATTGCAATGTATTTTAATGTGCTCTTTGCAGTACATACACATACATAAAATATATGCATGCATCTTAATTTACATAACTTGGGTTATATATTCCATTCTGCCTTTTACTTTTTTATGCATTCAGCATTATATTGTTTGATTCCCTTATGCTATTATAGATATATTTAAGCTACTGCTCTTAACTGCAGATTATTACTTGATGTTGTATTAGTTTCCTAGGGGTTCCATGAAAAAGCA
Source organism: Leptonychotes weddellii (assembly GCF_054177405.1). Classification (NCBI taxonomy): domain Eukaryota; kingdom Metazoa; phylum Chordata; class Mammalia; order Carnivora; family Phocidae; genus Leptonychotes; species Leptonychotes weddellii. The sequence continues at coordinate 407 of NW_028041444.1, forward strand.
CTACAAACTAGATGTCTTTAAATAAAAAAGTTGAAGCTCTTACTGTTCTTGATGTGAGA
>NW_028041445.1:0-465 GCF_054177405.1 Leptonychotes weddellii
CTTCTCTGGCTTTTGGCACCCAAAAATGATGCTCCCTTTTTGTGATCAAATAAGCCTCAATTCCTTAGCCAGTCCTGTGAATCCTTTGCATAGACATGGGATCTGATGGTAAAATGTAGTATAATCCCTGGAATTCCCAGGTCACCCTGTGGCCAATCCTGTTGAGGACTGGTACACACAGTGTTGAAGTCCAGGAGATTCTGTTTGCCCTTGGACCCTTTGGACTTTCACTAAAAGGCATATGAACTATGGAATTAGTCAGAACCGGGTGTCATTGAGACCTAGCTCCACTTCCTGAAGATGACCTCAAAACTTCAGTTTTTTCACCTACAAAACAGGATGATAATACCTACTTCATTGTTTTTATTAGAATTAAGTGAAGCAACATACACAAAAATTCTCAGTGTCAGCCTTAACTAATGCAACTCATTATCTCCATTTGTAATGTCAGGGAGGTTCAGGCCA
>NW_028041446.1:0-465 GCF_054177405.1 Leptonychotes weddellii
CCATGACTGAACGAATGGTATAGAAACCAGAAATCTGGGTATAATCCCACACTCTTTCCTCTACCTCCCATTGGTCGCTATGTAGCTGTGATCCTACTACCTACATTTTCTTTGTGTCCTCTTGCTCTTCCACCCCTCTCTTCATTTCTCATCCAGACAATATCAATTCCTTAACAACTACTGTGTTGCTCCCATGTAACTCATATTCCATGATGTAATTATATTAATCTTTCAAAAATGAAAATGCAATCAGTTTAAAATTCAAATGTCTTGGCAGAATTCAGAGGCCAATTAGGATCTATTCGACACTTGCCTTTGTAATGCCATCTTTTGCTACTTTATCCCATGCCATACAGAGCAGCTGAACAAAACCACCAGCCATTTGTTGAATGAGTCATGCTCCATCATATCTCCAAAGCTTTCCCTAAAAAGCTTTTCCCTATCTCTCTCACCTGGAAAACTACT
>NW_028041447.1:0-465 GCF_054177405.1 Leptonychotes weddellii
GGAGATGAGGAGAATGGGGAGTGATGTCTCCGTTGCTGTGTCTGAACGACTGCTGCCCACCTCAGGGACCTCCTTCTGTCCATGGCTAACAGGGGAAGGCAGGCTTCAGGTGGATGCAGTGGCAGGCTTGCAGGGGGAGCAAGTCTTTCTGCACCTGGAGTGAGAAGACCGGGGTTTGAGCCCCTCCTCAGATGCTCACACCCAACATCCTTCAGGCAAGACACTTCCATCACATTGCTACTCAAAATGTGCCCCCTGGGCTGGTGCTGATCCACAAACTGTTATCTTCCCACAACAGCATAAACACAGAAATTGAGAGCAGCATTTACAAACCTCGACAGCAATCTGACAGAGTGGCTTTATGGCTGTTGAATTTAAGAATAAACAGGTTGAGCTCATTAAAAAAAAAACTCGGAGGTGCTTCCCTCTCAATCTCCCAGGTGGAATAACCAAGGAAGACACGTA
>NW_028041448.1:0-465 GCF_054177405.1 Leptonychotes weddellii
AAAATAACTATAGAAATTAACTTTATACCCAACTTCTGTTAAGTTGGAAGAACACGCAATTAGAGGAAGATTCCTCTATGTCATGAAAATAAAAATAGCTTAAGGGCGCCTGGGTGGCTCAGTCGGTTAAGCGACTGCCTTCAGCTCAGGTCATGATCCCAGGGTCCTGGGATCGAATCCCGCATCGGGCTCCCTGCTCTGTGGGGAGTCTGCTTCTCCCTCTCACACTCCCCCTGCTTGTGTTCCTGCTCTCGCCGTCTCTGTCTGTAAATAAATAAATAAATAAATAAATAAATAAATAAAATCTTTACAAAAAAAAAAAAAAGCTTAAAAATTGCTCAAATTTGGGGTGCCTAAGTGGCTCAGTCAGTTGGGTGTCTGCCTTCGGTTCAGGTCATGATTCCAGGGTCCTGGGATCCAGCCCTGTATTGGGCTCCCTGCTCAGTGAGAAGCCTGCTTCTCCCT
>NW_028041449.1:0-465 GCF_054177405.1 Leptonychotes weddellii
CTACTCATGCTGTTTGACAAAGTCCAAGTATGGGGGATGATCCTGAAAACAGGAGACTCCACAGCTGGCTCCTGCTATTCTCTTTCATTTTGTTTATGGCAATCTTTATAATTGTGGGAATATTTCTGGGGTTTCATGATAAAGTGACTACTCATCTTAGTTACGCCTATCTAAGCAATCATAATGAAACTAATTCCATAAAGAATTAGTTTCTATAGAACAAAATAACAAGACGGTCATGCTCTGTCTAGCACCTTTCTCTTTGCGTACTGTTTTTTAGTTTTAGCGAAAGCCAATAAGCAGAAATCAATAAAGGTCATGTTAATCATTACAAAGGAAAAATGAAAGAAGGCTATGGCTGTAATCCAGAAAATGATCTAAGATTTGGAAAAACAAAAATATCCTAACATATAAATAAAGTTCCTCTGAGGCTGTCAGGAGGAGATGCTTGCAACCTGATCCTGT
>NW_028041450.1:0-465 GCF_054177405.1 Leptonychotes weddellii
TCTTCTCCTGCTGGGTTGAGGCTTTATTTGCTGTTCTTTCTCCAGCTTCTTTAGGTGTAGTGTTAAGTTGTGTATTTAAGACCATTCTTGTTTCTTGAGAAAGGCTTGTATTGCTATATATTTTCCTCATAGGACTGCCTTTGCTGCATCCCAAAGATTTTGAACAGTTGTGTTTTCATTTTCATTGGTTTCCATGAATATTTTTAATTCTTCTTTAATTTCCTTGTTGACCCATTCATTCTTTAGTAGGATGCTCTTTAGCCTCCATGGATTTGAGTTCTTTCTGACTTTCCTCTTGTGATTGAGTTCTAGTTTCAAAGCATTGTGGTCTGAAAATAGGCAGGGAATAATCCCAATCTTTTGGTACCAGTTGAGACGTGATTTCTGACCTAGATGTGATCTAATCTGGAGAATGTTCCATGGGCACTAGAGAAGAATGTGTTTTCTGTTGCTTTCGGATGGAAT
>NW_028041451.1:0-465 GCF_054177405.1 Leptonychotes weddellii
CGCCTGGGTGGCTCAGTTGGTTAAGCGACTGCCTTCGGCTCAGGTCATGATCCCAGGGTCCTGGGATCGAGTCCCACATCGGGCTCCCTGCTCTGCGGGGAGCCTGCTTCTCCCTCTCCCACTCCCCCTGCTTGTGTTCCCTCTCTCGCTGTGTCTCTCTCTGTCAAATAAATAAATAAAATCTTTAAAAAAAAAAAAATGACAGTGAAGATCCATACTAGTGCCATGAGAGATTTTGAGAGTGTAGCATGAAATGAGAAATGTGAGTAACAGAAGATGTGTACAACTTGGAGATCGTTTTGCAAAAACAAACACGTGCTTACGTCTGTATCTTGCGATCTGACAAAAAGGAAAATGGGGGAAACAACCACCAGCCCATTCACAGTTGCTCTCCTTATTCCTCCCGTTTTGCTTTTTTGGATTTTCCCTTGGATCTCCCTGTTTTCAGGTGGGCCAGCCCTTGAC
>NW_028041452.1:0-465 GCF_054177405.1 Leptonychotes weddellii
TTCCTTTCTTTCTTCCTTCCTTTTCTTTCTTTCTTCATTCCTTCCTTCCTTTTCTTTCTTTCTTTCTTCCTTCATTCCTTTATTTTCTTCCTTCCTTTCTTTCTTCCTTCCCTTCTTTCTTTCTTCCTTCCTTTCTTTCCTCATCCTTTCTTTTTTCTTCCTTCCTTCCTTTCTTTTCTTTCTTCTTTCTTTCTTTCTTTCTTTCTTTCTTTCTTTCTTTCTTTCTTTCTTCCTTCCTTCCTTCCTTCCTTCCTTCTTTTCTTTCTTTTCTTTCTTTCTTTCTTTCTTTCGTCCATCTGTTGCTTATCTCTGTCTATATCTACGGGAAAACATATACATGCAACTGTTTGGCCAGCCCCCGCTGAGCAAGGATGGAGCCTGGAAGCTGAGCAGCAACATCAACAGTGGGTTTCAACCTTGGGGGCAAAGCTTCCTGGGAACAAATGCTGAAGCACAGCTGCGTGT
>NW_028041453.1:0-465 GCF_054177405.1 Leptonychotes weddellii
AGGCCAAGGTGCAGGGGAGGCCCAGGAGCAAGGGAGACCCAGGAGCAGGGGAGGCCCAGGAGCAAGGGAGACCCAGGAGCAGGGGAGGCCCAGGTGCAGGGGAGGCCCAGGTGCAGGGGAGACCAAGGTGCAGGGAGGCCCAGGTGCAGGTACAGGTGAAGCCAGGGACCGTGGAAGACCCAGGAGCAGGGCAGACGCAAGTACAGGTACAGAGAAGGTCCAGACCCAGGAGAGGCTCAGGTACAGGTACAGGGGAGTTCTATACCAAGGGGAGGTCCATGTCCAGGTGCAGGAGAAGAACAGACTCATGGAAAGCCCAGGGGAGGTCCAGATCCCGGGGAGGCCAAGGTGTAGGTGAAGGGGAGCCCCAGGTGCAGGGGAGGCACAGGTGCAGGGGAGGCCCAGGTGCAGGGGAGGCCCAGGAGCAGGGGAGACCCAGGAGCAGGGGAGGCCCAGGTGCAGGGG
>NW_028041454.1:0-9634 GCF_054177405.1 Leptonychotes weddellii
ACCTTACACCAGTTAGAATGGCAAAAATTGACAAGACAAGAAACAACAAATGTTGGAGAGGTTGTGGAGAAAGGGGAACCCACTTACACTGTTGGTGGGAATGCAAGTTGGTACAGCCACTTTGAAAAACAGTATGGAGGTGCCTCAAAAAATTAAAAAGAGAGCTACTTTATGACCCAGCAATTGCACTACTGGGTATTTACCCCAAAGATACAGATGTAGTGAAAAGAAGGGCCATATGCACCCCAATGTTCATAGGGGCAATGTCTGCAATAGCCAAACTGTGGAAAGAGCCGAGATGCCTTTCTACAGATGAATGGATAAAGAAGATATGGTCCATATATACAATGGAATATTATTCAGCCATCAGAAAGAATGAATACCCAACTTTTACATCAACATGGATGGGACTGGAGGAGATTATGCTAAGTGAAATAAGTCAAGCAGAGAAAGTCAATTATCATATGGTTTCACTTGTTTGTGGAACATAAGGAATAGCATGGAGGACATTAGGAGAAGGAAGGGAAAAATGAAGGGGGGGATATCAGAGGGAGAGATGAACCATGAGAGACTATGGACTCTGAGAAACAAACTGAGGGTTTTGGAGGGGAGAGGGGTGTGGGGATGGGTCAGCCTGGTGATGGGTATTAAGGAGGGCACATACTGCATGGAACACTGGGTGTTACACGAAAACAATGAATTGTGGATCACCACATCAAAAACTAATGATGTATTCTATGGTGACTAACATAACATAATAAAATAAAATAAAAATAAATAAATAAAATGTTTAGTCCCACATAGTCAAAACTTCCAAATTCATGTAAAGATAAAAAATTTCCCTGAATGTTCAAGGCGCTGTCAAAACATACACATAAGACTATCATTGTCCTTTCCCTATCCTAAAGCACAATCACCCGAGCTGCAACAACCCAATGCATACTGTATGTTAATTTAGGGTTGCAGGACTTTAACTTGATCATCAACACAAAAGCATAAAAGTGTTGCAAAAGTTCATTATGTCTTATATTCAAACTCTTGAAATTGCTTCTTTTTATTTGGAAATGAAAGTTTTTTAACAAACCAGGCAATAGGAGTTATTTTTATAAAGATTTATTCTACTATCATCTTGGATTTAATAGAAAAACATCAGTAAAATTATTATGTGTAGTCAGGGACCATTTATTATTTCCCCGATGAGTCCTTAGATTTCTTCTTTTACTTTGGAATATTCATCTCTCTATCTTGATTTCTTCTCTAACTTTTCATCTTTGATTTATCCCTTCATGCCCACATGCAGTTGTATTATCTTTCTCCTCCATACTTTCACTCTTTCATTGAAGAATTTTGTTTTAATAGAAAAAAGGAAAGGAAGTAAAAGCACTTCATTTTTAGGTATATGTAATTTTATTTTAGACCTCTTTTCGGTTTGTAACCCTTCCTGTGAATCCTGTCCTTTGGGGTTCATGTGCTTATTAAAAAAAAAAAAAAAAAAGACCTTGAAAACAGTCCAGGAAAAAGAGAAAAAAAACAAAAACAAAACAAAACCCGTTTGTTTAAAGAGTATTGAGGGACCTCACATAAAACTTGCACAGCTACAGGAAGCTTCTCTCAGCTACAGAATCACTTCTTGCTTTATAGAGTGTGATTCTATTTACTTTACTCAAAACTTCAAGATTATTTTAAATCTGATTTGCCTATTGAGAGCAATGCAATATTTAACCAGCCTCTGCTTCCTGATTCTTTCCCTCTGTTGCCCCTGAAGCTTCCCAGATGTATACATGGCGTGCGCTCACATCTTGATACTGACATTAATATATTTCAACCTTTAAAGTTGTCCTTTGTGACTCTTCCTACATCCACTATTGCAGACTTCTCTATTATGATGTAATCTTGGTTACCGTAAGTTTACATTAGTTCAAATTATGTCTTTTTTTTTTTTTAGACAAAGTGCAAGCACCTTGTTCTTCAACTTTCTAGAAGGCCATCATATAACCCCAGAGGAAGCTAGCAACTTTATGTGAAACACATGGTGAGCCCCCAACATTCACCAATTAATGACTGGGATGCAAAGCATTTTAAACAAGGAGGGAAATATGCTCCAGTGTCTAAAGGAAAACAAAACAAAATAAAGCAGCAAGAATAAGATTATGTGGTTTGAAGTCAAAAGGATAATTTTTCAAAGCTTAAACAAGTGATGTGTAAAGAATAATTCCACTTCCCTTAAAAGTGAAAACCTCTGAAAGCTGACACCAAGAAATTTGGAAGCAAACTGTGGATGGCAGGGGAAAATGTTGTGGTACTGAGAACATATATAAGACACCAACATTTTTACTTCCTTCCCAGCAATAAATCAAGAGAGATTATTTGTGCAAAGGTAGATTTGGATACAAATTACGATTTTTGGAGAGAAAATTGTAAAAGCATAACCTATTGGTACTGAAAGAACAAAGGTCAATCAGTCAAATACTTTTAATCTTACAAAAGAGAACAATGAGATATTCATTATTGAAAGAATAACTCATAGAATATCTCTTAATTCTACTTTTTCTGTTTTTAACCTTTACTATTTGGCACAATATTTTGACATACATTTTTTTTCTTGTTCTAGAACATGTAAACTATGCTTACAAAGACAAGGTCCTACAGAGAATAAGAATGACTTCAGAAACTCTGCCTCCCTCCCAAACTTCTCAATGTAAAATTTCCCAAATTAAGAAAAAAGATAAAATTTAGAGAAATATCTAATTAGGGGTGGCTAATTGGCTCAGTTGGTTAAGCGTCTGACTCTTGATTTCAGCCCAGGTTATGATCTCAGGGCCCTGAGATTAAGCCCTGCATTGGGCTCCATACTGGACATGGAGCATGCTTAAGATTCTCTTTCTCCCTCCCTCTGTCTCTTCCCTCCTTGTGCGCATGTGCTCTCTCTCTCTCAAAAGAAAAAAAAATCCAATTATTCACTTCAATGAAGCTATAAATCTGGTTTTCCAGACTATTTTATTATGAAACAATTTTAAAATTTTAGTTTTTTTCTAATTCAAAGGTATCATATATATATATATAATTTGCAAAAGACAAAAGGCTATGAAGAGAAGTACAAGAAAATAATCAGATATCCAATAGTACATTTTGATACAGTTTCTCCCATTTATTCTTATGTTTATTGAAATAATTTTCTTTTCTTTTTTTTTAATATGGAATGCTTCATGAATTTAGGTGACATCCTTGCACAGAGGTCATGCTAATCTTCTCTGTATTGTTCCAATTTTAGTATATATGCTGCTATTGTGAGCACTATTAAAGACTTTATTTATTTATTTATTTATTTATTTATTTATTTATTTATTCATTTGAGACAGAGAGAGAGAGAGGGAGAGCAGGAGTGGGGGGAGGGGCAGATGAGGAGGGATTGGGAGAGAGAATCTCTCAAACAGACTCCACGCTGAGCACATAGCCTGATGTGGGACTCGAACTCACGACCCCAAGATCATGACCTGAGCTGAAACTAAGAGTCTGACACTTAACTAACTGAGTCCCCCAGGCATCGCAGAAGGAAGCACTATTGAAATCATTTTCTATATACAGAGTTGTAATCTACTCTAGCATTTTAACATTATTTTAGGAAAGTTTTTCTATGCCTTTAAATGTTTCTATGGCTTTAAATGTTCAACAGATGCATAAAATTTTATCATGTGGATATACCATTGTGTGTGTGTTTGTGTATGTGTGTGTGTGACCTCCACCACCATCATTTATTCCAGTAATTTTATATATATAAAAGATTAGTTTTAAGCATTTTTACATAAAGTCTTTTCCCTAAATTTTAATGAATTATTTCCATAGAAGAGATTCCTAGAAGTGTTTAAAATAGTAGCATTTGTAAGATTAATTTGCTTTCTGTAAATCTTTCCTCAATTTATACTCTCCCACTAGTGTATGAGACTGTCTGCCTCACTTCAGTTTTGCCAGCAATGAGTTCTATAGACCAAATTATTTGACAACATCAGGCTAGAAAAGTCATTGGTTAATTTAAAAAGCCAGTTAAAGTAGGAAGCACAATTTTTTTTTAATTTTATACAAACTTGAAGTGTATATATGTATGCTAACTTGCTTCTGTTGATTTAGAGCCAAAGGCTTTGATTTGTTTACCTCTTTGCTGTCATCTTTCTTGCATAAACTATATCCATCTTGCATCACTATACTTTTCAGGGTTTTTTTTTTTTTTTTGAATGAAACAAGAAATCAAGGATACTTATGAATAAGAATACAGAAATCTTCTGACCTTTAAAGAAAAAATTTGCCTCTGTTTTTATGTTGTTTCATCCAAATTGGTTTTGACATAAATTGTTTTAGGCAGTTTACTCTTTTCAAAGTATATAATTGAATGGATTAGTTATGTGTAAAGGGGAGGGTAAATACAGCTCTGTGGGTTCCATAATCTTTTTATTGGGTGCTGAACATTCCCTAAATCCCATTATTTTTGGAGTAGAAACTCATATGGTAAAGTACAGTAAGATAAAGTTTAAAAAAGATACCTAGTAGAACTCTTGTTTTTATATTATTGTGCACACAGCAGTCTTGACTTGGGCAGATGGCTATTTTAATAGCTTTGACTTCGTACATATTGCAAGAAGTTTTCTCTTACTTTTCATCACTCATAAATACATAAAAAGCTAACTGATAATATATGTGAATACTATCATTTACTGTAAAAATGCTCTCTGATACAAAATGCTATGCATAAAAATGTATATTAAGGGGCGCCTGGATGGCTCAGTCGTTAAGCGTCTGCCTTCAGCTCAGGTCATGATCCCAGGATCCTGGGATGGAGCCCCGCATCGGGCTCCCTGCTCCACGGGAACCTGCTTCTCCCTCTCCTGCTCCTCCTGCTTGTGTTCCCTCTCTTGCTGTGTCTCTCTCTGTCAAATAAATAAATAAAATCTTAAAAAAAATGTATTTTAAAAGATACACTCCCCACCTATATTTCATTGTGAAAGTCTAGTAAGAGAGCAACAATTCACCCTACTTGTAAATAATCAACTTACTTACTATTCTCTGACATTTAAAAATATTTAAGAGTATTACAAATAATGCAGCAATAAACATAAGCGTGCTTAGATCCCTTCTGAATTAGTATTAAGCATCCATTGGTACATAGATAGATAAGGAAGATGTGGTGTGTGTGTGTGTGTGTATAATATTACACAGCCATAAAAAGGATGAGATCATGATATCTGTGACAATGTAGATGGACCTAGAGAGTATTATCCTAAGTCAAAGAAGTTAGACTTAGAAAGATAAATACCATACAAGTTCATTCGTATGTGGAATCTAAAAAACAAAATAAATTCATAAAGAATCAAACAAACAAAAAGCAGAATCATAACCGGTGTTTACAGAGAACAAACTGATGGTTGCCAAAGGGGAGGGGGGGTGGGACATTGAGCTAAAGGGGTGAAGGGGTTATAGTTATGGAATGAATAAATCACAGGAATAAAATGCACAGCATAAGGAATATAGTCAATAATATTGTGATAGCATTGTATGGTGACCAAAGGTAACTACACTTGTGGTGAACATAGCCTAATGTATGGAGAAGTTGAATCACTATGTTGTACACCTGAAAATAATGTAACATTTTGTGTCAACTATACTGAAATTAATTATATATATAATATACATAATGTATATACATAATGTTTAAAGGGATTAATTTTTCAAATATTGGCAGATTAATGTAACAAATGAGGCATATGTTATCTAAAGAAATAATTATAAAATTACTTATATTGTTAATTACTGCCGGGAGAAATGAGAAACAATTTCAAAAATTTTTTTTGATTATTTCTTAAAGTATTTTAAGAGTCCTTAAAACCTAAAACACAAACAGTACTTAAAACCTTCTATATTTTACTGCTTAAGGCTGAACCATTCTATTTTTTTAATTAAAATCCCATATTTTTAAATTCTTATAGTATTGGTTAAGGTTACCTTTCAGTGACCAGGACATAAAATGAAGAGAAACAAAGCTTTTAGTGTTATATGGATCCAAAATTTTAATTAAAAAAATGCTCCCCTCTTGTGCTTTATTTGTGTACAATGTTGAATGAATAATTGCAATTATTTTCTCAACAAGATCTTCTTTTAAATATTTTCAAAAATTCATTTAACTACAAAAGAAAGTTAAGTAGTGAAACTATTGATTCTTACGCACTTATAAGTATAAATTTCATTAATAATTCAGAGTACTTTCTTTTTTAAAAAAAAGATTTTATTTATTAATTTGAGAGAGAGACAGAGATAGCAAGAGAGAGGAGGAATGGGCAGGAGAGGGAGAGGGAGGGTCCCCCCATCCCCTGCTGAACAAGAAGCCCGATGCAGGATTTGATCCCAAGACTCTGGGATCATGACCTGAGCCAAAGGCTCGGGCTTAACTGACTGAGCCACCCAGGAGCCCCCAGAGTACTTTCTTATAAAATTTTCAGAAGTGAAATATATCATCCAGATCTTTCAGAACCTAAAGGGCTGATCAATTTTCCATTGTCTTATAGCTACAGTTTTTTTTACAAAAAGACACTCTAGAGTATTATTATTGGTGTGCATACTATTGTCCCTTTCACTCTTTTCTCCCCAGTTATCTGTATGTTAAATGCAAATACCTGAGTAAAATGAGGAAGAGGACTTAGTGCTGAGCTGGAATCAGGATACCTCATCATTCCCCTGCAAGAAGTTCCTGTAATCTGAGAAAGGACACAGTGGGCAAAGGGCCTGGGCAGCAAAAGAGAAATTCTTCCCCGGGAGCAAGCCACAGAGATCTGAGTGCCACAACCACACTTCCAGATCTGCATCCTACTTCATCCCTAATGAGGACCGTGGCAGCGGTGACGATCACTGTGACAGCAGGCACTGAGGGACTGAGCTTAAGTCTCTACGGCATTACACTGTTGAAGTCCTCACAGTGGCTCTGTGGAGAAGACATGAGTGAGGAAATTCATGATTGGAAAGCCTAAGTACCTTGCCCAGTGTCCCACATGGAGCTGTAGTAGAAGCTGTAGCACAAAAAATTGTGCTTCCTACTTTAACTGGCTTTTTAAATTAACCAATGACTTTTCTAGCCTGATGTTGTCAAACCAAAAATCTTCTGGTTGACTTTTGAGATCACGCTGTTCTAGTCTTTTCACTCTCTGTGTCTTCCACCACATCATCCTCTGCCAGACCTTAGAAGCTGAAATTCCTCCAGGCTTGGTCCGAGCCCCCCTTTTTCTCTCTCTATATCTCCATCAAGTTGGGTTTACTGACTGACCATGGACTAAGAACTTCAAAGTGCAAAAGTCTCTGTAGATTTTATCTTTTTAGCTCCGAGTACATATATCCCATGGTCACTGTATAGACAAAAGTGATAGAAATTCCCTGAACTTGTGCATATGTTGTCTTATTATGACAAAAAAAAAAAAAGGAGTTTACATTTCTGATTAAGGATTTTGAGAAGGGGAGATTATTCTGGGTTGTCTGGTGTGCCCGTTGTAATCATGATTCCTGATATAAGGAAAGCGATTGTGTTAAAATCAGAGACAGATGGTGGGATGAGGGAGGGAGAGCTTGAAATGAAGTGCTTTGAAGATGAAGGAAGGAACCCGAACCAAAGGGTACAGAGGGCCTCTAGAAGCTGGAAAAGGCAAGGAGGTGAATTTTCTCTGAAGTCTCCAAAAGGAACACACCCTGCCAATACCTTGATTTTAGCTCAGTGAGACCAATTTTGGACTTCTTTGTGTTGTTTTAGGCCACTAAGTTCGTGGTAATTTATCACTGCAGCAATAGGAAACTAATATAGTCTTGTAAAAAAAAAAAAGATTTAATTTATTTATTTGAGAGAAAGAGAGAGAGAGAGAAAATGAAGGATGGGGAGGAGCAGACGGAGAGAGAAAAGCAGACTCCACGCTGAACACAGACCCCACTGTGGGGCTCAATCCCAGGACCCTGAGAATACCACCTGAGCTGAAACCAAGAGTTGGAAGCTTAACCGACTGAGCCACCCAGGTGCCCTGGAAAGCAATATAGTCTTATAAATGATGCTTGTACTTACATGCTTCCATCATGTACTACTTAATATGTTAAACTAATACCAGTAAGTAACTGTCATACAATAAGGAATAATTCTTACGTCTCAGTTTTGTAAACTTTTTATTATGCTTCTTCTCATGATATTGGTCAACACATATCCTTTTTTTGGGTGTCTTAAATTTTAATTTTTAAAAGGACATTGACTTATGAAAAGTTAATAATTATAGCCTTAAACGGTCGTAGAATAGTTCTATGAATTAAACTGCCTACATTTCAAAATAATTTGAGGAGAAATGAGATCTTACAGAGGTATTTGTTTATCAGAATAGGTTTTAATTATAACTAGAATATGAATAGCGAGCAGATTGTCTAGCATATTTAAAAATCAAATATTCTTTTACTTGAAAGTGAATAAGAAAAAAATGAGGACTTTAAAATGTGAAGAATTTGGGACGCTTGGGTGGCTCAGTTGGTTGAGCGACTGCCCTCGGCTCAGGTCATGATCCCGGAGTCCTGGGATCGAGTCCCGCATCGGGCTCCCGGCTCAGCGGGAGCCTGCTTCTCCCTCTGACCCTCTACCCTCTCATGCTGTTTCTCTCTCTCTCTCTCAAATAAATAAATAAAATCTTAAATAGATAAATAAATAAATAATAAAATGTGAAGAATTTTGCAAGGAAGATAGTGACAGTGAGAAATTATTAATAAAAATATTCAGACCCAGTAGAGTCAACACAATATTGAATGACAAGAACAAAAGTGGAGAACTAATGTTTAGCTTATTTCAAGATTTACTATAAAGCCATAGTAATCAAGACAATGTGGTACTGGTGAATAAAAAAAACCAGACAAATAAGTCAGTGGAACACAACAGAGAGCCCAGACATATATCCACTTCCACATCAGTTAACTGATCTTTGACAAAGAAGCAATGGCCGTACAGTAGAGCAAAGATAGTTTTCTTTTTTTTTTAAAGATTTTATTTATTTATTTGAGAGAGAGAGAATGAGAGACAGAGAGCACGAGAGGGAAGAGGGCAGAAGGAGAAGCAGACCCCTGCCGAGCAGGGAGCCCGATGCGGGACTCGATCCCGGGACTCCAGGATCATGACCTGAGCCGAAGGCAGTCGCTTAACCAACTGAGCCACCCAGGTGCCCACAAAGATAGTTTTCTTAACAAATGGTACTGGAGCAACTGGATATCCACATGCAAAAAAATAAAATAAATTTAGATTATACCATGTATCTTTCACAAAAGTTAAATCAAAATGTATCACACACTTAAATATGAAACACAAAACTACTAAAAATATAACATAAGAGAAAACTTACATGACATTGGATATGGTAATGACTTTTTTTTCTGATTTTACTTTTATTTTTTTATTGTTATGTTAATCCCCATACATTACATCATTAGTTTTAGATGTAGTGTTCCATGATTCATTGTTTGTGCATAACACCCAGTGCTCCATGCAGAACGTGCCCTCCTCAATACCCATCACCAGGCTAACCCATCCTCCCACCCCCTTCCCCTCTAGAACCCTCAGTTTGTTTTTCAGAGTCCATCATCTCTC
>NW_028041455.1:0-465 GCF_054177405.1 Leptonychotes weddellii
GAAGCTACAGAATTAACTAACAGCAACACCTTTCCACCATCTTAAGTGCTTAGCCCTCACGACAGGCAGCATCTGTCATCACGCTCACTGTCTACAAAGTCAGACTTAAGAAAAGGCACATTCTAGGCTCCTCCAGTGAAGAGTCACCACGTGCATTAGCATATTAAAGGTTCTGCAAGGTCCTCTAGTAGAGCAATCTATCAAACTTGGTGTTCCCCAAATGTTTTTGGCCATGAAATCCTCACGATAGTAGAATTTATTAGCACCTCACAAATTGGCATGTTAAGGAATAAACTCTGGAAAACCCTACTCTATACCTCAGAGAAGGACTGAATATAACCAATTCAAACAGGATTCCATGTGCTTTTCTAACTCAGGGCACTGGCCATCCAGCCAAACTTACTGAGCCTACGCATGCACCAGGCACTGGGCTGCTGGCCGTGAGGATAAGGGAGAGCAGAGGAG
>NW_028041456.1:0-465 GCF_054177405.1 Leptonychotes weddellii
CCCACCCCACCTGCTGCACCACATCCCAGAAGCACTCTTGGCCACGAGCACACGAGGGGAGGGCACCCAGGGCCACGTTTCCTCAGAGTAGCCGCAGCTGAGGGGACTCCTTGCTAGTCTCTTCCCAGCGACAGCCAGGAGAGGTGCGTCCATGGCGCCGCAAGGACCTTCCTCACCCTCATTCCTAGCTTCTGGCGAGGATCGTCACTTCCTCTGAGGGTCACCACGCGAGCGAGCTCATACTGCAGCAACCAGCAAGGCCCAGCTCTCCAGAAATCTGGCTCAGCCCGACCAAAGGGACTCTGGAAGCTGAGTGTCCTCCCCGGAGTCCCGTGGCTGCCCCAGGGGCCGTATCAGGTGGCATGGCAGGCCAGGCAGTGTCCCCTGCTGTCAGATGCAGGCACCCAAGTGCTCGCTGAGGTCAGGGTTCACTGCTGGTGTTATTGCTTCTGAGCAGACCGCACA
>NW_028041457.1:0-465 GCF_054177405.1 Leptonychotes weddellii
TGTCACATACACCCCCTCCTAAATTAAATATCAATCAATCAATCAAATAAGCACCGTAGCTCTGGCCTCAAGGTACTTCCCCAGGACAATGACCCTAAAGGCTCTTTCCCATGTTCTCATGCCTAAGAGAACAAGGTGTTAGCAAGGGCATTGCTAGAACTATGAGTTGCTTCCTCATCTAGAACCCCATGTAGTACTGTCTTAGAATTCCACTTACCACAAACACAATCCTAATCACTCCATCAACTCCAAGTTGATCTCCTGTCCGCACTTACTACCCACCTCTTCCCTATTCCCAGTTCATCCTTCAGGTTACTGTTGGAACATTCTCTACTTCTTTCAAATATTGGTGAACTTCTCACAGTTCATCTTCATAATAAGAACCCTACATGTAACATAAAATACCCTTGCCAATCTGAGATTAATCTCCCTAATCATCTTCCCTAGCATTCTTTCTTCTCTCCA
>NW_028041458.1:0-465 GCF_054177405.1 Leptonychotes weddellii
TCCCTGCTCGGCAGGGAGTCTGCTTCTCCCTCTGCCCCTCCTCCCTCTCATGCTCTCTCTATCTCATTCTCTCTCAAATAAATAAATAAAATCTTAAAAAAAAAATTAGGGCGCCTGGGTGGCTCAGTTGGTTAAGCGACTGCCTTCGGCTCAGGTCACGATCCTGGAGTCCCGGGATTGAGTCCCGCATCGGGCTCCCTGCTCGGCAGGGAGTCTGCTTCTCCCTCTGACCCTCCCCCCTCTCATGCTCTCTCTCTCATTCTCGCTCTCTCAAATGAATAAATAAATCTTTAAAAAAAAATAAAAAAAAATTTAAAAAAATTAGATTTTGTGAGTATTTAAACCGAGATACAAACATCCTGATATATGCAGCCAGTGTCTCCCTTGTGCAAAGTAGATCAGATGCTAAGCTGAGAACACTCAGCATCTTAGTCCTGAGAAATGCCTGTGTGTTTAAAAAGAACA
>NW_028041459.1:0-465 GCF_054177405.1 Leptonychotes weddellii
CCCACCCCACCTGCTGCACCACATCCCAGAAGCACTCTTGGCCACGAGCACACGAGGGGAGGGCACCCAGGGCCACGTTTCCTCAGAGTAGCCGCAGCTGAGGGGACTCCTTGCTAGTCTCTTCCCAGCGACAGCCAGGAGAGGTGCGTCCATGGCGCCGCAAGGACCTTCCTCACCCTCATTCCTAGCTTCTGGCGAGAATCGTCACTTCCTCTGAGGGTCACCACGCGAGCGAGCTCATACTGCAGCAACCAGCAAGGCCCAGCTCTCCATAAATCTGGCTCAGCCCGACCAAAGGGACTCTGGAAGCTGGGTGTCCTCCCCGGAGTCCCGTGGCTGCCCCAGGGGCCGTATCAGGTGGCATGGCAGGCCAGGCAGTGTCCCCTGCTGTCAGATGCAGGCACCCAAGTGCTCGCTGAGGTCAGGGTTCACTGCTGGTGTTATTGCTTCTGAGCAGACCGCACA
>NW_028041460.1:0-465 GCF_054177405.1 Leptonychotes weddellii
TTTTTTTTTTTTTTTTTTGAGTTTGGCTTTTGTTCCTTTACTTGAGAGCCTTTCACTCCTAGCATGCACAGGATATGAGTTCTATTTGTTACCTAACTGAATGTTCCTACAAAGTAATTTTCAACCATTTGCTTCTGATGCCAGCATTTAAAAGCAAAGTGTGTCAAGCATTGTAACTTCTGTTGCTATTCACACCTTCTTTTCTGACCATGTGATGTGGCCAAACGTGGTCCTGATGCCAACCATGCTGTCACTTGCTTTGCTGACTTACCCCTCCCAGAGAGCAAGAAGCAATGTTGAAATAAAGGGTGAGACAAATGTTCTAGGAAAGGAGAACAGAAATGTACTTTATGTCCTTTCTTCTGCCTTTTCACCTGGAAATATTTAATAATCTTGCCAAATTCCATATTGGGCTTTACTTTGCTATTAGTAAGAAGCTACTCTGTAGTCAAAAGAAACATGCAT
>NW_028041461.1:0-465 GCF_054177405.1 Leptonychotes weddellii
TTCAAAAGAACTTCCATATGCTAAAGATGACCGACCTCCTAGATACCTACAAGATACCAGAGGTCTTGCCATTGTCAAGTTAATGTTTTTTCCCCTCTAGCAAGGTATTAACATTAAGGTAGTGGGGGGATCCCTGGAAGAATGTCACACGTGTCCCACCCAGAGTGGGGGGTTGGGGGAGGTTGCAGGGTGTCAGCTTATGCTTAGTCTTCAGCTTCTGCTCCCTCATCATCTTTTTGCTTGCTTTTGGGCAGCTGTGTTTTTCTTTTTCTTTTTTTTTTTTTAAAGATTTTATTTATTTATTTGACAGAGAAAGACACAGCGAGAGAGGGAACACAAACGGGGAGTGGGAGAGGGAGAAGCAGACTCCCCGCCGAGCAGGGAGCCCGACGCGGGACTCGATCCAGGGACTCCAGGATCATGACCTGAGCCGAAGGCAGTCGCTTAACCAACTGAGCCACCCAG
>NW_028041462.1:0-465 GCF_054177405.1 Leptonychotes weddellii
CCCCATTATAGAAGGGAACTGAATGTGACTACTCTCTGTGCACTGACTCTCAGACATGTCATCCAAAGACAGACCAAAAACAGAACTGGTGATGCCGAGTTGCTGCTACATACAAACAAATAACTAGCCACAGGGGCGGAGCAAGATGGCGGAGGAGTAGGAGACCTGGATTTCGTCTCTTCTCAGGAATTCAGCTGGACAGGGATGAAACCAATCTGAACACCTACGAACTCAACAAGAGATCGAAGAAAAGAAGAGCAACAACTCTCTCATCAGAAAAGCGACCACTTTCTGGAAGGTAGGACGTGCGGAGAAGTGAATCCGAGGCAGTATTTGGGAGGATAGACAGCAGGGGAGGGGGCCTCCTTCAGCCGCTTCTGGCAAGTGATAGAGCCGCGGAGCACAAAATCGGAACTTTTAGAAGTCTGCTCCGCTGAGGGACGTCACTCCGGTGGCTAAGCGGGG
>NW_028041463.1:0-465 GCF_054177405.1 Leptonychotes weddellii
TTTTTTTTTTAAATGGCCTGTACAAAGTAGCATTCCACAATGACATGCTTGCAAGTTGTTGCTTTTTCCTGAAGGATGATGGCTCAAAGTGTGAAGTGACTTAAAACCCAGTGATAGAGGGATAGAGCAAGATGGCAGAGGAGTAGGAGACCTGGATTTCGTCTCCTCTCAGGAATTCAGCTGGATAGGGATCAAACCATTCTGAGCACCTACAAACTCAACAGGAGATCGAAGAAAGGAATAGCAACAACTCTCTCATCAGAAAAGCGACCACTTTCTGGAAGGTAGGACGTGCAGAGAAGTGAATCCGAGGCGATATTCGGGAGGATAGACGGCGGGGGAGGGGCCTCCGTCAGCCGCTTCTGGCAAGTGATAGAACCACGGAGCACAAAATCGGAACTTTTAAAAGTCTGCTCCGCTGAGGGATGTCACTCCGGTGGCTAAGCGGGGGGTGGAACCCTCCGG
>NW_028041464.1:0-465 GCF_054177405.1 Leptonychotes weddellii
GGGAGGTTGAGCCCTACTGCGTCCATTGTACAGATGAGGAAGTAAAGGCCTGGGATTCACCGAGGCACCTGTCACAGGAGACCTGGGCTTACACTGCCCCATGAGGAGACCCAGCTCCGCTCTGGCCTCCACCGTGCGCAGCCCCCCCAGCCTCTGCCTCTGGAGGGCATCTCCCTTTCCACACCCTTCCCCACCCCTGCTCCATGGGCAAAGCCTGTGCCAAGGGCTCGTTCCACACACATCTATGAAGCTGCGGTGCAGCTGCAGACTCAGCTTCCCAAAACACACACGCCCAGAGTTCCACCTCTCACCACTCTGGCCCCCGCTGGGCGGCCATCACCTCCCACCAGGATGAGGCCCCCGCCTCCTGTCTCCCAGCTTCTGCCCTTGGCCTGTACCACCTAGAACGGTGCTGTCCAACAGAAAAAGGACACGAGCCACATGTGGATTCTCACGTCCTAATAG
>NW_028041465.1:0-9629 GCF_054177405.1 Leptonychotes weddellii
TCTTTAATTTCTCTTTCTTCTGTCTTGTTGTTGGTGTATAGGAATGCCACTGATTTCTGTGCATTGATTTTCTATCCTGCCACTTTACTGAATTCCTGTATGAGTTCTAGCAGTTTTGGGGTCGAGTCTTTTGGGTTTTCCCAAACGACTTCTTCTTTTCTTAGCACTCAATCTTACTGTTTCTTACTAATTTTTATCTACTCAGGCTGACAGTCCTTTCTGTTCTGACAGCATCCTTCTTCAATGCTTCTCTCCCAAAACTAGGGAAGCCACCTTCCCTTAAAGAATTCAAACTATATCCATGGATAGTTTGGGAGAAGAAAAAGTCAGGATAGATCACAATGGGCTCGGTCCTTTCAATAAATTGAGACTTCCCTGTTAGATATTGCATTAACTCTTCCTGGATCTTGTTTAGGTAAGGGGCACTATGAGAGCAAAAATGCAACCTCGGGGTCAAGAAAGTAATTTCACTTCCCAAAAGCAAGCATTCCCTCCTGCCTCACTGGTCAGATTAATCCTTCTGGTTGTTAGTTTCATATTTCATGAAGGTTTTAAAAGCAAAACCCAAGGATCCTTTTCTCCTCTTACCCAGCAGTGCATGCCATAGCTGTCGTGAAACTGTGACACTTTGTTCAAATTTCCAACTAAAAGGTCATAGACTTATACAGATACTAATGTTTCCTTTATACTGAGACAGTTTAAATGTACCTTACTTTTTATTTTAAAAGATCACTGGAGTTACTAAGTGTAGCTTTGATAAATATCACACAGATTTGTCAATGTTCCAGGGCAATTCCAGATGACGGAGGGAAAAAAAATCAGTCATGGTCCCATGGTAGTACAGATACTGATAGGCCATCTATCAGCAAAAAGGGTTTGGTCCTTTGACCACCCAATTCTTTTATTCTGTGTTTCCCTAACCTTTTTCTTTGCAAATCTGGGCAGGCTTCAAGGCCTGTCGATATGACATTTTCTCCATGAAGTCTTTCTAAATCCCGCCATTCAGACTCTTTCCTTTTTCCGTGATCTTAGAACATTATTTTGGAACCACTATTAGAACACTCATTTTGTTCTCATTCATAAATGTACCTACATTTTTATGTCTTTTCCAGCCAAATTGTAAGTCCAGTGACAACAGCATTCAGCTTATATTCTCTCTGTTTACCAAAGTGCATTGCAAATTGTAGACTCTCATTCTCCAAACAAGAAACATCTCTCAGGTCTTTTTGTCATGGAATGTCCTGCAGGATCTTGACAACTGGTTTGAGTACTACCGCAACTATGAATGTTGGAGATAATCAGGTTTCCTGTCTTTGCTTACTGGGGAGCTGGATTTACTTTTAGGCGTCCCTCCAGAGTTTCATGGCAACATTTCTGTGTGCTTATCTTACCTCAGGTTTTAATGCTTTTTTTTTTTTAATTTTAATTCCCCTTTCCCCAAGTTAATTTAATGAGTTATATTAAGTTTTTATACTTATGTATTTTTGACTATTTTAGATCAACTGTGCAATAACATGGAATATTTCAGAATAAACAAATAAACAGATACCCAATATATGATCCTTGAATTTAAATTTTTTATGGCATTCATCAAAGTCTTCTTATACAGGAGTTACTCTGTGGCTGTGTGAATTTCAGAAAAGTGGTAATTAGTAAAAGATGTCAATCTTTCAAAATAAAAAAATCTTTATTACCCATATGACTCTTTTTTTCCACAACAGTCCATTATTAATAGAATTACCCAGAGAATAGGCAGGAGAGTGTGGTTCTACTGTTGGCTTTAGATTCCATTATCTTATGTGCAAAATGAGGAGGTGTGGCTAAAAGTCTGTAAGTCCCCCTTCGCTTCTAAAACGGTTAGGGGATTCTTAAAGACCCTTGGCTCTCTACTGCTCTCTGCCTGTGTTGAAACAGCCCCAGAACATCAGGGAGGAGGTTTGAAAGTTGAAATAAATCTTTCAGGCCCTTAGTTTTCCGTGTTGGTTTAGATTTCTAGACTGATGATGAATTAAGAAAGAGCTGCTTGGAGAATTTGACAGTGTGAAAATTTATACGCAGCCCACCCAGGTTAATTTCTGAAGCTCCACAGTCATGTGAGTGTGTGTATGGGGAATTATACAAGAAAAAAAAAGTTAATCTCTCTTCAGCTAATAGAACATAAAAATAGCTCAATGATTTCATGGTGTATTTTCACCATTAATGGTTAGTGATTTCATTTGAAAGCCTTAGAAAAATTATTGAGGAGAAAAATAAAATAAGAGACAGATGGAGATAAACAGGATAAAAAGCAAGGGTCAGACAATGGGAGCAGGATATGGGGCTCACATGGTGAGGATGAAATTCTACCATGACTTCTCTATTCTCCCAGTGCCCCAAACTTTCCTGAACCTGACCTCACCTAAGCATGCACATGTCCTCAGGATACCAGACAGGAAGGCGGTATTCCATTATGTTTTATACTGAGGCTATGAAGTATTTGCCATCTACTTACTTACCAGCTGTGCAACCTTGAGTAACTTCAAATCTCCCCACATTATTATCTGTAACGTGAAGACGGTAACAGTATATATAGCATTGGGATGTTATATTGATCGAATGAGATGATGTATTTACAACATATAGTGTCTGTCATTTATTCATTTATTCATCTAACATATATTTACTGAACACCTACTGTGTACCAAGCACTAGTCTACACAGTAAGAATATATCCATGAACAAAACAGATAAAGATTCCTCCCCAGGGAAGCTTCTTTTGTAAGTAGCTAATTAATAGAACCAATTTGTCCCCCAATTTGGGGGAGAGAGTATCAGGTGCGAGCTTGATTCTTTAATATGGGACTGGACAAAGAGAAACAGTTGGAGAAAATCTGTTGGGAATGACAAGGGCCTCTTAGCTTAGCAGAATGTCTCATGTTTTGGCATATGCAGGATTTGGCCAGTATTATTTGGATAAATGTGTTCATGAATTTTAACTTCTTTTTTGTGATTTGAAGAAAAACAATGCATAAACAAAATAAATTATGACAAAATAGGAAAGTCTCTTCATTTAGAACATCTAATCTAAGACAAACATATTTCCCCCCCTTTTTCAAAGTTGTTCTGTGAGACTTAAGGTAATATACTTTGTAATGGGCTTTACAATCAAGGATGCAGAGTGTATAAAATAGCTGATACCATTTACTACCATTTTGCAGAGTGAATTTTTAAAAATCCACATACATTTTCAAAAGGGAACATAACTTGCAGAAGAGATATAAAATGAGGTGTCTGGTGCTTATAGTTCTCTAACAGCAAATCAGCCACAAAACTGTCAGAACTTTATAGAGAATCCTGATCATTTCTACTTCTGCTACTTGTTTTCACAACTTCAGCATTTGGGTTTTGTTTTTTGTTTTTTTTTTTCTCCTTTCTCTCCAAATACAAATAAGTCAGATTTCCTCTACACTCACTATACGCCAAAGAACTATTTAATTGGAGGTTGTGTTGGAAATTCTTAGTAGGAGGCCATCCTAACTACACAAGAAACTAAGACAAACACAGGACTTAATGTTGTGTATTCCCAATTTTGTGATTTTTATGCATCTTCTCATTTCCCATGACAGGTTTTTAGGATTACCTCTATTTGGTAAATAATACTGTATCTTAAGCCTTCCATGTGTTAGGTGGTTAATGCTCACAGCAATCTTTCATGTTAGTAGCAATAATTATTCTCTATTATAGATAGAGAACAATGACAAAGAAGTTATACAACTTTGTCAAGTCCATAAGTGGCAGAACTAGATCTTGAACTCAAGATCTCTGTGGCTCCAAAGCCCGTGTTCATGGAGGACATTGTATTCAAGTAAGGCTGAGAGCAATGGGCCTCGGGGCATGAAGCCCACTGTAGTCAAGGGAAAGCTATTAGAAAAAACATGTAACATTCATCACAAATTATTACATGCATCTATTCATACTAAGACATATGTCCCAAAGTAGGGGATATAAAATGGGGAGTCTGTTTTAGCTTCTGAAATAGAAATGTCGAAGGCAATCTTTTCTGGCCCTAACATCCCAATACTGAGGGAGTTGTAAAAGCACAGGTACTTATTCCTAATCCCTAGAGATCCCAGATCAATAAATCTTTGATGGGGGTACAAGCATGTGTATTTTACAAACAGTCCTCAGATGAAACTGGTATACAGTCAGAGTTGGAAAGCAAAAGTTTGAGGGTACCATAGGTATAAAATATCCTATGATCACCCCTGCCACTTCATCAGTAGTGTCTATCAAAAAGGCAAAAAAGAAAAACCTTCCATGTTGAACGAATCAGCCCTTCTATTTGCATTATTAAATACACACACACACACACAGTGATAGGAGTGTAGGTAGAGGTCTTGTTTTCAACATCATTTAAAAACATCATGTACCAATGCAATAGGCTATCTGGGAAGAGAAAAAGGACAACAGTGGAAAAACTGGTAAAATCTGAATAATATCTGAAATGTAGGTGATAGTCTATCAATGTTAATTTTCCAGTTTTGACAAATGTACCATGCTTACGTACATTTTTAACATTAGGAGAAGCTGGGAATGTTGGGTGAAGGGCACATGAGGACTTTGTACTGGTTTGCAACTTTAATGCAGATCTAAGATCATTCTAAAATAAAGGTTTTTTTTGTTTGTTTGTTTTAAAACCATCATATCCAGGTACAAAACTCTTGAAGTGTTATTTCTGTTTCCTGGGTTATGAAGTGTACCCTAAGGTAGCCAATAGTATTAAGGTTCTCTCTCCCATAAGCTAAACTGTAAGTGGCAATGAGGAAGGCAGAGAAGAGAGGAAATGAAGGTCAGGAGGGGCAAAAAGATCAAGAACATGGAGGGTGAGCAGAATCAGGGCGACCCCAGTCCACAGAAGGTGCCGGGGATCACATAAAACTTCCCTGAATCACAGAGAGTAGGCTGATCCTTTGAGAGATTTCCCTTGGCTGTCTGTTCTACATTGTGCAGTGACAAATGGTTGAATGATTTTGGCATTTAGCAAAAGATCATAGGGCAGGGCCCTGGCGGGACTTGGGGAATCAAGATCTGAGGGTTGTTGAGAAAGGTCCAAACTGAGTAAGTAGGTACTTAACGCCAGTGTGAATTAACTTCAGAAATTAAGAGGGGCCCATCTACAGTGCATTAAAAAAGGAGAACTGGGCACAAGGGAAAAAAAAAAGGAAACCCAGGAACAAAAGAACGGAGGACTAAGACATACGATGTCTTTGTTCTATGGGCTGCTCCTGTTCGGAGATGAGGCATGGAATGATTGGCACAGCCAGGTACTTTCTCCAAAGTTGCATATTTCTAATGTGACTATTTGTTAAGGGAGCAAAATCAACTTCCATGACTACATAGGTTTTCAAAATTATCCAAGCTGTCACCTTTGGTTTTTCGAAAGGACTTCTGTCTCAGAGAGAGTTCTTTCTTCCCACTTTGTGCTTTTCACTTGTGAGCTTCTCTCCTGATGCAGCTTTCATAATAAAATCACCACAGTGAGGATATCTAGGTACTTTGGCAATCCCATTTCCATCTGCACAAGTTCAGGCAGTGGAAGGTTACACACCCAGGTTTGGGGGTGTGTATGACAATGGTGTCCCAGTATCACTCATTTTATCAAGTTGGGGCAGAGAAGCTCCAAGGAGTATGACATGCATTACAACATGTTGGAGCGTATGAACCATTTAATTACCCAGTTCAAGATTCAGTTGACAGCCAAGCCCCAGAACTTATAAAATAGAAGGGAAAGAAAAAGAAATGAATGAAATATAACTCTTGTTTCAAGCTGATTACAAGAGGTTGATGAAGGAAGGAGAAATATGTGAAAAAAAAGCCCTCACCAAAGGCAACGTAAGTTGTTTGGAATGTGATTATATAAACTAGAACAAGGGTAAAACCCACAAGCTTTTACATTTGACAAAAGTGAGAGTTTACAAATAAGAAAAGTTGAATTAGTTTACCTTCTCTAATCTGTATTTCCCTAATGTTCAGACACTTACTATTTGGTAGTCCTGCACTGACAAAATAAAAAAAAAAAATCTTGATTTTTTTTTTTTTTGAGGGAGTTGTGTGCCTCTCTTTTTAACTGCAAAAACTTATGTGGTTTTTCTCATTTGGTGGTTAAAATTCCTGGTCAGAACCAGGAAGGTGAGCCCCAGGTCACAGTATCTGCATTGCCCACAGCTGGGTTCGGGCAATAGATCACGGAACTCTACCAAACCTGTAACCCAGAGCCAGGTAGTCTTAGATCTCTTAGTGGTCTTGGGTAACTAAGAAGCTATTGGGCTAACTTCCATTTCATTTTGCACTTGCCCTTGGATACTAATATTACCTATCTAAAGTTTTCTTCTCTGCAGAGGTAGTAAAACACAGTGATTAAGAGGCTGGCCTCTGGAGCCCCATGGCCAGGGTTTGAGTGTAAGCTTCACCACTTAATAGTTGTGTATTCTCACTTTGTACCTTTTATACTCAGTTTTCTTGTCTGTAAAATGGAGACAATTGTTCTTATTTTGTAGGGTTGTATTAAGTGAGTTCATAGATGATGTATGAGTTCATAAAGGGCACAGAATGTTTCCTGGCACATAAGTACTATATAAGGACTAGCTATTATCCTCATTATCATTCATTGCAGGAGTGTTGATTACTTTACTTTCCCTTCCAACTCTGAAATGTTATTTCAGAATGGGAGTGGAGAAGAGATGATGGACAAAGGGACTAGTCAAATCCTCCCCTTGCCTGCATGCAGAAATGCCCAAGGAAAACCGTAGAGGGCAAATGTGCATAAATGAAGGTTAAAATTCGGCTTTCTATCTTAAAATGGAGTTTCTCCAGACCACGACACAGTCATCAGTTTGATTCTTGGGTTTCTCATTCTGTTTATATGTGTCCTGTATTGGGAATTATAAACCGGACCAGAGTTTTCAACACTCCTTGGACTATAAGCTATTAAATCATTCTTTCGGATCACACACTGCATGAAATATGGTTATATCTAACACATGGTCATAGTTTTTTGCCTGAAACAGGGGCCAAAATTCATTAAACTAATCTTTCTTCTAAATGATCCTAAACATTACTATTTTTTTATAAAGTGGATTTCAGAGCTTGCTATTGATTTTCAAATCACTTTTAGAAGGGAGACAGGAGACACTGTCTCTGAGTCAATGGTGGTCTTTCAGGTGGTGGGTCTTCCTGTCCTCTTTTTGTAGAGTTGGGGTCAGGTGTGAATTGTCATATCATGGCAAGGTGGGAGTGAAAATCAAGGGCTATCTAGTTTGTTTAAGACTTTCAGATATCATGAGAGAATAAAATGATAATTAAAAAAATTAAGGACAGACATCAAATTGCCAAATTGAACAAACAAAATGACCATCTGCTATCACTATTCATAAAAGAACATACATATATATCATATATTTATATATAAAATATAATTATAATAATATATGTGGTATGTGTATATACACACATTCTCAGAGGGATTCTGGCAAGAATTAGAATATGAGAAGGAGTAGGGGGTGCCGGGTAGATGGTGGAGTAGGAGAACCCTGAGCTCACCCCGTCCCACATTTACAACTAGATATCACTCATCTCCAAGTCAATAAACCAGAGAGCGATCCAAAAACTGGCAGAACAAACTCCAAAACTAAATATAGAGAAGAAACCTCAGAGGAGAGGTTAGGAAGGTCAGAAACAGGGTTCGGGAGCTGCCTATAAGAGGGTGGGAGCTGCAGGCAGAGAAAGGAGAAAGCACCAGGAAGCCCACACAGGGAAAACGAATCCCCATATTGTCTGTCCTTGAAAACCAGAGGGGCCGAATTCTGAAAGTTTGTATGACCAGTGGGACTTGGAGCCTAGAGCTTTAAAAGTCTGAGGACTCAGCACTGGCCAAATAGGAAGGGTGAGTGATAGCTGGGTCCTCACCCTTAAAGAGATAATAGCCCAAGGAGAGGCAACATAAAAGCAACCACTTGTACAATGGGAGGGAGAGCTGTGTATACTGATTTTGGAGAGTGTTGTGGGACTTCTCTGGGAACAAAGGACCTGGAAGCTGCCATTTTCCTCCTGTCCCCCAGCATAAATACAGAGCCACTTACTGGAGGTGGCACTGCAGGGACATTTACTACTTAACCTGCTAGCAGTGCACCTCACTCACAAGTTTTCCTGAGGACTTGCCCACTCAAAGCCCACTCACCTTGCCCTGGGCTCAGCATGATTCTTATTAACACTGCACGTGAGCCCCACCCAACATCTGCCTCTGTGTGCCATGCCCCCATGGTGACCCCACTTCAGGGGATCTGGCCTAGGACTAGTGGCTCAGTACAAATTTGGCTAACACTCCACCACCCCACCCAGCTAATGAGTGCACAGATGTTACATGCCCCAGCAGCCACACTCCATGCTCAGTTGCCTTGCGCACAGACACCGTGCACCCCTGGCAACCACTCCTCCCCTACTCTGGAAGCCCAGCTGCCACCGCCATACTTCAGGGGAGTGGGCCCAGGACTAATGGCTCAGTGCAAATTTTGATAATGCCATGTGTTCATTGTGCCCAGCTGCCATCCAGACACTGCCATGTGGCCCCTGCAGCCATCTGGCTGTGATCCAGCCTACAAGTGGGTCAGTGCAAATTTTGCTAACACTACTGCCCTGTCCCTAAGCCCTCCTGCTGCCACACCCTCTCAGAGCTAGCCTGCCTAGAACTCACAAACATCACAGAGAGCAAGCACAGCCCACAGTAGGCAAAGAGTCAGTGCAGATATCTAGATTGAAAGGAAAAATGACTCAGATACAATAGCAGGACACAAGTAACACACAGGAGACTCCCCTGGAGTACCAGATTCTGCTGAACAGGGGACATTGTGCTGCAAGACATGTAGGACCTGTTCTTCGTAAAGCTACTACTTTCAAGGGCAGAAGATGTAGCTGACTTTCCTAACATACAGAAACAGACACAAAGAGGTAGACAAAGTGAGGACTCAGAGAAATATGTTCTAAATGAAAGAACATAACAAAATCGCGGCAGGCGATCTAAGCAAAAAAGAAATAAGTAATAAGCCTGATACAGAATTTAAAGGACTAATCATAAAGATACTCATTGGCCTTCAGAAAAGGGTGGAGGACATCAGTGAGACTACTGACAAAGATAAAAAATAACATATCAAAGATAAAGAAGTCAATAAATGAAATTAAAAATACAATAGTTGAACTAAATAGTAGCCTATAGGGGCAGAGGAACATATCAGTGACCTAGAGGGTAGAATAATGGAAACCAGTCAAGCTGAACAAGTGAGAGACAAATATTGTATAATGAGAATAGACTTAGGGAACTCAGTGACTCCATCAAGCATGATAACATTTGTACTATAGGGATCCCAGAAGGAAAAGAAAGAGAACAGGGACAGAAAATGTATTTGAAGAAATAATAGCTGAAAACTTCCCAAATCTGGGGAGGGAAACAGAAATCCAGACTCAGGAAGCACAGAGATCCTCCAACAAATTCAAACCAAAGAGGTCCACACCAAAACACAAAGTAATTAAAATGGCAAAAAATAGTGATAAAGAAAGAATTTTAAAGGTTGCAAGAGAAAAGAAGACAGTTACATACA
>NW_028041466.1:0-465 GCF_054177405.1 Leptonychotes weddellii
CCATCAGAGCCAAGAGAATTTTCCTGGCTCCCAATTCTGAGCCTGTCCCGTCTGCCTGGAGCTGCATGATGGGCCCGTCCCAGCAGAGGCGCCCGGCGATGCCCAGATGAGGGACGGGGGGAGACATTGGACCCAGAGACAGAGGGGGTCTGGAGCCCAGCACTGCCACTTACCTGCTCTGGGACCAAGGGAGTTTACAGCCCCTTTTCTGAGCCTGCTCCCTCATCCATAAAACAAAGGCTAGATCATAATACGGTGCAGATGGAGGACAGAATGGGTTCCTAGCATGGGCTGTGCCCCATAACGTTAGGGAAGGGACTGTGGTTTTAGCACATGCTGTTGCCCGCCTCTTGGAAGGAAGCAGGATCCCTGTCCCAGATAGAAAAGATCTCACCCATCACCCTGCTTTCATGAAGTTTCTGCAGGAAAGCTTGAGGCATTCCTATCTCCATGGCTGTCTGCACG
>NW_028041467.1:0-465 GCF_054177405.1 Leptonychotes weddellii
AAATACTGATTTTAATATGATTGTTTTGCAAATAAATATTAAATGTAATACTTAGATATTAGGATTTGTGTGAGCCATTTTTCTGTTTCTTTTTTAACAATCATTTCTGTTCTTTGGTTCCTCATTTTTGCTTTTATTTAGGTAATCTAATAAGTTTCACAGTTTCATTTTAATTACTTGATTTGCTTTTAGCTGTGTCTGTGTTTGTCTTTTTGTGGTTGCTGAGATACATAATATGCTTCCTCGATGTATTACAGTTTACAGTCTCTTAAATTTACCCATATATTTACCATTCCTACTGTTCTTAAAGCTGAATTTTAACTGAATTCTCACCTTTTTTCATCTGAAAATATATTCATTGCACTCTCATTTTGAAAAAATATTTTCAGTAGTTACAAAGTTTTAGGACACCATTTTATTCATTCAACACTTTGGGAATGTCATTCCATTTTGTTCTAACCAACA
>NW_028041468.1:0-465 GCF_054177405.1 Leptonychotes weddellii
GAGGAGGTGCGGAGGTGAAGGGGCGGTATTTTTTTTTATTTATTTTTATTTTTTTATTTTTATTTTTTTAAAGATTTTATTTATTTATTTGAGAGAGAGAGAGAATGAGAGGGAGGAGGGTCCGAGGGAGAAGCAGACTCCCTGCCGAGCAGGGAGCCCGATGCGGGACTCGATCCCGGGACTCCAGGATTATGACCTGAGCCGAAGGCAGTCGCTTAACCAACTGAGCCACCCAGGCGCCCCTATTTATTTTATTTTTTTAAGATTTTATTTATTTATTTGAGAGAGAGAGAATAAGAGAGAGCACATAAGAGGGGGGAGGGTCAGAGGGAGAAGCAGACTCCCTGCCGAGCAGGGAGCCCGATGCGGGACTCGATCCCGGGACTCCAGGATCATGACCTGAGCCGAAGGCAGTCGCTTAACCAACTGAGCCACCCAGGCGCCCGAAGGGGCGGTATTTTGAAG
>NW_028041469.1:0-465 GCF_054177405.1 Leptonychotes weddellii
TCCATGTACACACCCCGGTGGCATTTACAGTGGGCCAAGGTGGGGGCTGGAGGAGGGCGAGCTGATACCATGCACCCTGAACCCCACCCAGGCTGCCTTGGCTGCAGGTATGGAAAATGGGGTTCTTTCTGCCCAGCCATGGTCAACCACCTCTCCCCATTTTCCTTTCTCCTCCTCTGGGATATCCACCGCAAGGGATTGGCTCCAGTAGCCAGCCTTCAACGGAAAAGGGCCACCTCCATGGCCCAAACAGTCCTTTTGCAGACAGACAGATATGGCAGAGAAATTCCAAAGACATCCTCTGTACATGTGCAAATTCTGCTCTCCTGTCCCAGGCGAGACCACACCTCCTCCGGGTGCACACTCCAGCCCACTCGGAGCAGACCCGTCCCTTAGCCTGTGGCTTTGGAACCACAGGCTTTGGAACTGACTTGATCATCCCCAGGTGGCCCTCTGGAGTGCTAG
>NW_028041470.1:0-465 GCF_054177405.1 Leptonychotes weddellii
ATGCATATAAATGTCATTAACATAAATTTGAACTGGCTATTCATAACAGTTTATATTTATAATAATTGCATTTGTACTGACACAATAACAAAATACTTCTGCAGGCACACATGCATATATTCAAGTTGATACAAATATTGAGATGTCTATACTCATGCCTTTACATATAAATCAGATACATTCATTCTCATGTATACAAAGTTACTGAAAACAAGGCTATCGATGGCCCATCATTATTTGTAATGACATGACGGTACTTACTTACCCACCCTGAAGAGAAATCTGAGTCTTTTATCAGTTCAGAGAATAGTCTCAGAGCAGAAGTGTAAATGACTACCCATGTTGTAAATACAGTATATAAATAATGTATGTAAACCAAGCCTCCAAGGGCAAATGGAGTAGATGGATATCATGACAGAAGTGTTCTGGGAGGGACGCTTGGGTGGCTCAGTCACTTGGGTGGCT
>NW_028041471.1:0-465 GCF_054177405.1 Leptonychotes weddellii
CCCCATTATAGAAGGGAACTGAATGTGACTACTCTCTGTGCACTGACTCTCAGACATGTCATCCAAAGACAGACCAAAAACAGAACTGGTGATGCCGAGTTGCTGCTACATACAAACAAATAACTAGCCACAGGGGCGGAGCAAGATGGCGGAGGAGTAGGAGACCTGGATTTCGTCTCTTCTCAGGAATTCAGCTGGATAGGGATGAAACCAATCTGAACACCTACAAACTCAACAAGAGATCGAAGAAAAGAAGGGCAACAACTCTCTGAACAGAAGAGTGACCACTTTCTGGAAGGTAGGACGTGCGGAGAAGTGAATCCGAGGCGATATTTGGGAGGATAGACAGCAGGGGAGGGGGCCTCCTTCAGCCGCTTCTGGCAAGTGATAGAGCCGCGGAGCACAAAATCGGAACTTTTAGAAGTCTGCTCCGCTGAGGGACGTCACTCCGGTGGCTAAGCGGGG
>NW_028041472.1:0-465 GCF_054177405.1 Leptonychotes weddellii
TTTTTTTTTTAAGATTTTATTTATTTACTTGACAGAGAGATAGACAGAAGAGCACAAGCAGAGGGAGTGGCAGAGGGAGAGGGAGAAGCAGGCTCTGCACTGAGCAGGGAACCCGATGCGGGACTCGATCCCAGGACCCTGAGATCATGACCTGAGCCGAAGGCAGACGCTTAACCATCTGAGCCACCCAGGCGCCCAATCTACTACAAATTCTTAATAAATAACATAACTAAGCCTTATGACCTGTCATGCATCTGTTTAGTTTCGTAGGTATATAAAATGGCTATGTTTATTTTAGAAAATACGTTGAATAATATGTTAAATTCTAGAATGTTTTTATTCAAAGAATTGAATAATAAGAATATAATTTTTTATTTCAAGAAACTAAGAATGAAACTTCAAAATTAAGCTGCCAAAGTCTGAGTCCAGAACACTTCCGGCTGAAGACAATCCAAAAAAAAAAAA
>NW_028041473.1:0-465 GCF_054177405.1 Leptonychotes weddellii
CCTCCTTCTCTTGTCCTTTCTCCCCAACCGGACTGCCAACTCTAAACCTTTCTACAGGGAAACTCTGGAGTCAGGATTTCAAAAGGAAGTTAAATTTATTTGCAAGGGTAAAATGATTTAGCTTTAAATTTGGGGCCAAAGAACATTTTATAAGACCTATCGTTAGAAAAAAGAAAATATCACCATTAAAAAACCATCTAGAGTTTCTTCCTATCATGGTTTCCAAGCATTCCATACACTGTTTTTGGTTTATTTGTTATATCAATGCTTAGGACTTTTTTAAAAGACTTATTCATTTATTTATTTGAGAGACAGAGAGAGCGAGCGAGGGGAGGGGCAGAGGGAAAGGGGGGGGAAGCAGACCCCCCACTGAGCACGGAGGCCCATGCTAGGCTCCATCCCAGGACCCTGGAATCATGACCTGAACCAAAGGGAGACACTTAACCAACTGAGTCACCCAGGCAC
>NW_028041474.1:0-465 GCF_054177405.1 Leptonychotes weddellii
CATTTTTTTCATCCAACATCTCTCTGTGATAAGCATATTTTTAGATAAAATGTGAACATTTCTGGCTTATTTCTTTGAAAAACTTCAGAGGTAAAAATGACGGGATCCAAAGGTATGTTTTGCTGAGATGGGATGAGCCAAGGAGAGCTGCGTTCCCTGAAAAATTCTGAAGATGTAGTCTATTTTTGTTTTTGTTTCTTATTTGTAAAGTAAGACTTAAAATCATGGCTCCCTGGATAAGATAAATCAGTCTCACACTCCCCATATCCCCATACACTGGGCTAATTGCCAGTGGATGATTTTAAGGGTCACATATTTTAGTCTTTATAGTTAAATCAGTGTATGCAAGCTATGGTCACTTCCCAATGTGTTCATAAACACAGAGAGGGAAATGTTGGACAGTGATTTTGTCCTTGTCCCCACAGTTGTTTTAAGTGTCTCTGAGTGTAGACCTTGTAGATGGTG
>NW_028041475.1:0-14964 GCF_054177405.1 Leptonychotes weddellii
AAAATCAGAGGGGCAGATGAACCGTGAGAGACTATGGACTCTGAGAAACAAACCAAGGGTTCTAGAGGGGAGGGTGCTGGGGGGATGTGTCAGCCTGGTGATGGCTATTAAAGAGGGCATGTATTGAATGGAGCCCTGGGTGTTATACGCAAACAATGAATCATGGAACACTACATCAAAATCTAATGATGTAATGTATGGTGATTAGCATAACATAATAAAATAAAATAATAAAATAAATAAATAAATAAAATAAAAATGGCCTTCACTTGATCATGTTGCAGACATGATCTTGGAATTCCAGCCTCCAGAACTGTGAGCAATAGATTATTGTTATTTGTAAGATACCCAATGTGTATTTTGTTATAGCAGCCTATACTGACAGAGGGCAAACCCATATCTAGAATATATACCAAACCATGCTGAGGAAGAAGGAATTTCTGTACTCTCCAGGTGGAAGGGGTCCAATGTAATCAAATTGTCAAGTGGCTAATTGATTTCCTCAAAGAATAGTACCATAATGAGAGTTCAGCATTTGTCTCTGACATTTTGGACAATCTGCAGTATTAGCTGGATCAGCCTTGGTAAAAGAGAACTCATATTGTTGGGCCTACCCACAGCCTCCATCTCTGCGTCTGTAACTATTTTAGTCCATTACACAAGTACTAGTGGCCACAAAAACAAAATTTTGCTTACCCTCTACTGGACATCTATTCAACCTGATTATTTAGTGCCACCTCTGTGATGGATGCTGCCTGGTAGGCATTGATATGAGACACAAAGATTTGCACACTTTGTGCTACTCCCATGAAACTATCTACATGTCTCTTTCCTACATCTCCATGTCCCTAGTTTTCAAATATTGCTCCTTCCAGCTCCTGACTAATCTATAAAAACTGTTGACAATTTTCCAGGAATTTATGATCTTTACTTCAGAGCATTTCTCCCTGCCCACCAATTTAATGGTCAAGTGTTGTGCTCAAAACTCTGCCCACTGAGAGAATTTCCCCTCACCACTGTCTTCCAGGACTATCCCTGAATGCAGCCGTAGTGCAGCAATAGTCCATACTGAATTGAGCCATTTGTGATTCAGGTCTGGATACGTTCTTCCTATATTATTTGGTCATTGAGAACTCCTGAAGCCATAGGCATGAGTTAAAGAAACATCAGGACAATAGGACTAGGTGACCTGGGGGTCTGGGCCACCTGTACACTCAGCTGTGCCTGCTGGACATTCTCAGGCCTGATCCTGAGTATATAATTTCCATTATACAATGGATTGCTGCTGTGTTTTCCTGACACTGTTACCTAATAGTTCTGACAATATCCAACTCATCATGAGAAGCTCCAATTACATAATCACTAAATGTCCTCCATAAGGCTGAGGAGCATGCCAGGAACAGCATCTCAAACAATGAATACTTTTCTGCTGCAGATGGCATGGCTTTGCTCCAGGGTTCTGTACTATGACTCTCCTATTGGGACTTGCCAGAGACCTTGTCAGAGATACCTCTCATAATTTGGGATCTGTTGAGTCATATGGTCCAATCAGCTATACTTGTACTGAAAACTGATACTACTGTAGAGACCCCTCTTTCTTGGCATCCTATTCAAAACTGGTAGCCTCATGAGTCACATGACAAATGAGTTGGAACATTTCCAAATTTGGTCTGTGCTGTCTTCAAAATCTGCCTACCAAGTTCATGCCTAGCTCTTAGAGGTAAGTGGTACACTTGATTTGGGTAGGGTTTATGTCCCACCCAACTGTGTGCGGGTATCTTACCAAAGTATCCAGAATACCCACCACTTCCTGTTCTCCAAGTGCAATTAACATGATAGTACAAAAATATAACAAATAAGATATTACAATATTAAAATGTTAGCAGTAATATGCCCCAAATTTTAATATAAACCCCCATTATCAAGGTTTAAAGAGTAATTAGAATCCAAAAATCACATTTCCATGGAACTTAAAGCCTCAAATAATTAAAGTTTCAAGTTATATTACCTTTCCCTTGTGAGGTAAAAGTCTTAGGAAACTACACTAGTTGAAATTCATTCTACCTATTTCCTCTTCTGATCAGTTGAGTTGCAGAGGAGTTCTCAATGCCTGGGTAGAGTTAGAAGCCCTTTACAAGTGATAGCACAATGACTCTCACTGGAATAGATGTAGTTTCTTCAGGACCTCTGACTTTAAATTAATTCTATGCCAAGTCTTTATTGAGCCCGAATTCTCAAAGCCTACTTCGAACTCCTCAAAGCCCATGCATTGGCCTTATACCCACCATGTTTAGAAAACAAGCCAGCCCTCTCCATGAATTTGCCCAAGGTCATCTAGCTAGCTAGTCAAGAGCAGCACCAAGATGCAAATCCTAGGCAGGCTGCCCTGAGAGCTTGCACTCCCATCCACCATGCTCTCCTTACTGGTTTTAGTCTTGCCAAGATGCTGGCTAATCTATGCCAGGTGTCTGAAATACATGATCTATGAACTTAAGGTCATTTGGGCATTAAATTCATCAAGAGATTAATTTTGGCACTATATATTTGGTAATATATATTCAACCATATCTTAATGGAAAAATACATTGTCTTTTCCCTCAGAGGATAAAGCAGTTTTCTTTGAAAATCTGCAACTACTGTCACCAGATGTTATTTGAAGACGCTTTCTTTTCTATCTAGTATATTCAAAGCCTCATAGTTTCCCTTTTCCCTTTGAGGCCTCATATTCTGGCACCCCAGCACTGGACTGAGTAGAGGTTCTATCTAGTGACACAGAATCTGTGTTCTACCTTATGGGTAGTCATTTTCAGTGTTACACCATAGTTATGCTTTTTTTTAATCCTGACTCTTAAAATAAGAATTTCTGAGGCCTAAGAAACAAACTCCCAATTAATGTGTTTCCCTTCTTTGTAATTAACTAACAAAGAGTCACCTTGGGACAAAATGATGGTTGATGACTCTTGAGCCCGCATACAAACCACTCCAACCCACCTGTAGCCTTCTCACATCACCCTCCTCAGCCCTGACTTCAGAAAGGAATTGTGGGCAGCTGATCTCATGCTGTCTATCTAAACATTGGGCACTGACAGTTTAAAGGCAGCTTCTTTGGTGTTCTAAAATACATACAGAACTCAGCTGACTTTTGCTTTACAAACAGCAAATACTGCTCTACTTCCAATGCCTAAAAATCTGTATTTGGAAAGATGCTTCTCACTATATTCTCATATTGGTTTCAGTTATACCTGAATGGCTCATATTCACACAGCTGCCTGTGTAAGGAAGTGTTTTTAGCAGGATTGGGCAGCTGCTTAGAGGGAAAGTGAAATGTGTACTTCCTACAAGAAGCTTTCTACTAGACAGACTGGGCTATGTATGTTCAGTTTCTCTTTCTAAAATCACTGGTCTTATAAGTCAGCCCTTATCCACTTCACCATGTGAGAAGTCAGTGAGGAGGGGTGGAGTCCAGTTGGGCTACAAAGAATAGAGTTTCCTCCATATGGAAGGAAAGTTTATGATTAGGAACTAAACATTTTCTCCTAAAAATGACTAGGAAGATTCCTGGAAAGAATAATGGAAAATATAGTTTTGCTGTTGCTTAAAGATTTAAAGTCCATGACATGAAAAAAGAGTCCCTGTTCTCAAGAGAAAACAAGAAGAAACACATGGGTTAGGTTAGCATCTACAGGAAGTAATAGCATATCTTGTCTCTAAATCACACACACATACACTCCACCCCCAACAGCTGTTATAAATTCAAGCACAACTTAAGGTAGTTAAGGGAAGGAAAAGAAATAAGAGGACAACTGGGTTTCCATTCTTTGTTCAAAATAGGCAAGTCATAGAAACCAGAACTGATGAATAGCTTCAGCCAATGAATTATAAGATGACATTCATGATCAAACATATTTCACCAACATGTATTACCAAGTCCGCTATCCTCATATTGCCCTTTTTATCACATGGCAAAGGGAAGGTATTAATTCCTGCTCTATCTACCTCACAAGGCTGAGTGAACTCAAACTGAAATAAGGAAGAGCTCTGTAAAGTGTAGAATGAGCCACATGTGTTCACTAACATTCCTCTTTCTCATGCAAGGAATAAGGTTTGTTTCTTCATTAGTTGCATAATGGTTGGGTGACTGCATGGTTTCAGGCTGTGCTTTCCCATATGCCTAACCTAGCAAAAATTTCCAATTCCCTTCTAAGTACAAAGCCTTTTGGCCACCATGATTCCCTGCAGTGGATCCTAAATCAGATTTTCCCAATGTTCTGTCTCTTGTCCCTTTCCTTGAAGCAGATTAAAGCCTTGATGATCTGTTTGGGTGGCTTCTTGGCATAGTACTGGCTCTTTGCCTTCTGAATCTCATTGGGTACCATCCCAACCTTCTATTTTTTCCCTTTCAAATATAAAGGCATTAAAAATAACCAAAGGTAACCACAACTTAGCCAGATGTGATAGACACTCTATATTAATTACTTCATCTAATCCTCACAACAGTTCTCAGGGAAGCAAAACCTCTATTTTATAGATGAGAAAACTGGAAAGTTATCAGTAATTAGTAAATTGTGCATGAGTGCATACAGAAACACACACAGACACACACACACACGGACACACACACACACATTTACCAAGGTGTATAGTAGATCTGCAGAGACTTTGTGAAGAGTCACTAGTATTTCTCTTGTGGAATCCTTTCTTAATCCCAGGTAGAGTCTCATTAGCCTATGTGCTAAGTCCATATGGCCATCTGACCTGCTTCCATACTTGAACAAGTAATGACATCTCTTTGAATCCTTAGAGTGAGTCCACATTATAGGAATTATCTTCCTTGTGTTATGCAGGGGAAGTGCTATTTTAAAAGCTGGCTGCTATTTGAGCCAGATGCTCTCAGAGGACAACAGAATTCCCCTTGAAGAAAAAAATGTTCTTTTTGTGGGGAAGCCGTGTTTATGAATCTAGTCTGGATGAAGAATGAGAAAAAGGAATCAACTCTTTTGTTCTTTTTGTCTTTGCTTACAAATTTTCATTAAAGGAGAAAGTCTTGGCCACTGGAGATTATTTTGTAATTCTTTAATTTTACATACAAAGGAACTAGGACCTATAGATATTAGGTTGACTTTCCCAAGGTTACACAGCTAATGAATGACAGGTATCCTTTCACTACACCAAAATCTCTCCCATTCAACAACCTTCACAGTGTTCTGCAGTAGCTGCTCAGGGGACACAAAGATAAGGAAAACACATTCCCTAAATACCAGGGCTTCATATATGGATAAATCAAGAACTTACATAGTATAATTAAAAGTATGGTAAGATATATGCCAACTCACAAAAAAGGTAAATACTATTATGGGTATTAAAAGAGCTCAGTTTAGTTAGATGTTCCATGGACAAAGAGGCATTTAAGACTAGATTAGATAGGTATATTTTTTATGTTATTCTTAATTGCAAGCAACAAAAAATCCTATTCAAGCTGGTTTAAATAAGTAGAAAATTTTTTGTTCATCAACAAAAATCTGGAGGTAAAGCAGACTTCTCAGTTGGTTGCCTCAGTAACTCAATAGTATCATCTATTACATTACAATAACATTTCTATTCCACTGCCCTCACTATCAACTGCTTTCTAAGTCTGTTTCCCTTTATGACCATAAGATGATAACAACTGGAGCTATATGCTTCCTGTTCACAGTGGGAAATAAGTATCTCTGCCCCAATGATAGGCCAAAATTACTTCTTTTCTTACTTATTATGCCAATGTGGGTCACATCGTACCCACTCTGGTCACTTCAGCCATGGTCCCTGAACCAATTACCACCCATTCCATCCCTCCTCTATAATATATAACTCCCCACTGCTATACAGTAAGGTGAATGGATGCTATGGTGTCAACAACACCACCTTTTTAATAGGATTTCACAAGAAAAACTAGGAGATGGGACAATCCTAATAGAGAGGAGAGCAAAAATAAAGGCATAGAGAGAGGAAAACTCAAAAGTGTGAGCATCTGAGTCTGCCTTTAGCATGGAATATACACAAGGAAATATATAAGGGAAGGGGACAAAAAGTTGTAATGATAAGTTTGGTTCATGCTATTAAAGGGACTTGAGCATTAAGGTGAGATAATTAATGTTAGCCAATGGGGATTGTTGAAGATCATGGGTTTTTTTTTAACAAGAAAGAGACAATAATCAGAAAATTACTTTAGAAACCACTTTCAGAATGGTGTGGAGTGAAAAAAGATCATTTAGATGACTAATGTATTATACAAGATTAAATTCACTAAAGCCCTAAATTTAATTGAATAGTTATAGGAAGGGGAAGAAAAATAATAATATAAACATTAAAGAGGCAGAGTCTAAGGGACTTTCTGAGTGATTGGATGTAAGGATGAAATAAAGGCAAAGTTGAAAATAACTCAGAATCTAAGACAGAAGTGGGAGTTGATCAGAAGATATTGAGGAGAGATTAAGTCAGTTTTAAAATTCTAAGGCATTATATGGAGACTTCTAGCAAGTAGTCAGAATTCAGGTCTGAGAGTGGGAGAGAGGTGAGAATTGAATCAATGGGAGCTTGCCATGGAGAGAGGGAGAGAGTAGTGGGAGATAAGAAGTGGGCCCAATACACAACCTCAGGTGGCTTCTACATCCTATGGACAAGCCCTTACTAGGAGCTAGCTGAGATGACTGCGAGCAGCTGAAGAACAACAGGACCTATTGTGAGTGTTCCCAGATGAGGCTGCGAGGTAAAGCATGTTACGCTGTACCAAGTTTAAGTAGAATGAAGAGTGAGAAATCACCATGAAGTGATTTGAGTGGTGACATTTCAGAGAATTTTTAGCAATCAAAAAATGGCAGAATGAAAGGCTGAATTAATTAATTGGGTGGCTAGAAAGGCTTGATGCTACTTTCTGTGGGTTGTTTTATAACCTATAGCATTCTCATCTATGTCTTTACTTGCATATTTCACTCTCATCCCTGAATGTTTCAAGAGCTTTGGCCATATTTTGTCTACATTTGGGCTCTCAGTATGTAACTCAGAACTGGTGCCCTAGGCTTCCAAGGGAATGTGAAGCAAAGGGAACAGATATCTGATTAAATGTACCAGACAAAAGGATAGGGCTAGTTTACAGAAAAATTAGTAAAGCAAGTGACTGTAAAAATAGCACATAGATGGAGGGGTTAACCTTGGCAAGAAGGAGGCACACTCAGAGAATAGACAGAAACATTTGGAAATAGGAAAAGAGGTTTGAGGAGCTTACTCTGGGCAGCCTCTGTTCTCCAAGTGTGTAAAGTAAGTGAGAAGTGGGACTGGAAGGAAGCCAAAGCGAGTGAAGTGGTGCTGTCCAGAAGGTGTCAGAATTCAAGTCAGAGCTAGACACTGGTCTTATTCCATCATTGGCTAGACCTACTATACATTCCTCTTTTAATCTTTTTTTTTTTTCCTGTTTGTTACAGTCTTACTGCTCTCTTTAGAGTCACCTCCACATCCTTTCAATGTTTCTAACACCTAACTTCATGTCAACCCTCCATAGTTGGAGTCTGTGGGTTGGAGATCCAGGCCTTTCTCCTATGTATGGTAGCAGTTAGTTTTTCACTTTGACATAAACAGTGGTTTTTCATTACTGTTATGGACTGAATTACATTCTCCAAAATTCATAGGTTGAAGTCCTAACCCTCTATATGATGGTATTTGGAGATGGAGTCTTTGGAAGGTAATTAGGGTTAAATAAGTTCATAAGGGTGAGATCCCAATTCAAAGGCATTCATGTCCTTATAAAAGGTGGAGGAGACACCCGAAAGCCCTCCCACTCTCTCTTCACACACAAAGAGGAAAGGCCATGTGAGGATAGACCAAGAAGGTGACCATGCACAAGCCCAAAAGAGATATCTCACCACAAACTGAATTTTCTAGTACTTTGATCATGGGCATCTAGCCTCCAGAATTACGAGAAAATAAATTGCTGTTGTTTAAGTCACCCAGTCTGTGGTAATCTGTTATGGCAGCCCAAGCTGACCAATACCATCACCAACTGACAGGGTTTCTTTGCCAGTCCTGGAAAATGCCCAGGATCAGGAGTGTTTAGAACTGAGTTCTATCCCTGGGCCCTGACTAATTCAGAAGCATTGGACCAATAACTTGACCTCTCTGAGCTTCAGGTGCATCATCCAGAGAATTAGGACACTGAACTAAATCATCTCAAAGGTTTTTTGTTTTTTTTTTTTTTAACTCTTCTGGTTTATAATTCCAAGAAGTAATTTCAGTGTTGGAAGGCTGGTAGACATTGTCAAGTCCCATAGAAGATGGAGACCATATCATCTCCATTACCAAAAACAGATGTTCAGTCACTGGCCTAAAGGACTTTTAAATACTCACCTAGTGTAAAGATTCTGATATTTGATAAGGTTGGTGGCAGCTACAGAGAAGTTGTAGTCAAGAAAAATCCTGGAAGGAAAAAAGTGTCATTCAGAGAAAACACCATCGATTTTTAAAAAGTGAATTGCAGGCTTCTCCTCCCCTTTCTTTTGTAAACTATGATTAGGCTGTATTTTGCTCAAGTTTACAGTAATGATACCTTATACTCAGCACTGTGTATTCTGAAGAGTGTGCTTGAAAGTACTTTACCAGCTTGTAGAACACAGTCCTTTCCTAGCAGGGTGTACTGCCTGGCCTTCTCTGCTTTGCCCCTCCTCCATGGTTAGTTAACCAGCAGGAATTCTTTTTAGGGCAGGAAGGCTAGCAAGAGAGCTCTAAGAAGCACCTTTCCACTGACACAAAAGTAAGCATGGTCCTGGGAAAATAAAGAAGATCTCTCCAATTGACTGAAGGTCTAAGGTGTGACACATGTAATACTTGATATTTTCACCTGGGTTGGCTCATTCTAATTTCATTCCTCATAAATGACAACTAAAATACTCTATATGACAGATTAATCTACAGCTCTGTATCTTTGTTGTTTATACTCACTTTGACCCAATAATCAATGTAAATGAGGCTAGTGAAACCACCATTTTGCAAGGAGTGTACAAATTCATAATGAACAAAATAGCAGACTTTACAATCAGGAGTCAGGGAAGACACTATTGCAGAGGAAAATGAAGTATAAAAAGAGTTCAATCTATAAAACATTAATAGATAATTCTCAGAAAGAACAAATTGTATAAAACATTTCAACCCAATAATATTTAAGTAAATTTTTATTGAGGTTTAAAAAGAAAAGCGGAAAAAAAATCATAAGCATACAGCTAAAGGAATTTTCACAGAATAAATAGACTCAAAAAGCCAGCACACTGATTAAGAAACAGAACATTACCAGCACTTCCAAAGCTCCCCTCATTCCCCTTCTAATCAGCACTTGTAGGAATCAATGCAAAGGAAATATTCAGAAAGAAAGACTATGACTTACAAATGGAGATGTTTATTACAGAGTTATTTATTATTATAGTGAATAATTGGAATAATTCTAAATACTCAGCTCTTGGAGAATGGTTAAATTAATCATGGTACAGTTATAGACCAGAATAATATTCACATTTGGCCTCTCATTCAAATATAAAAAGTGAAAAGAGCTTAGTTCTTACTCTAACAAAAAATAAACAGATAAACTACAAAAGCACACATTTTAAAAATATGTCAAAGAGCTTAAAATATTTTTTTTAAAAAACTAAAATAAACTAAACTCTAGAAAGTGACAGCCTTTTCTACAAGAGAAGAGACCTACAGCTGCATTCATCCTTGGCAGAGAGGCAGGAGGAAGAGGAAACCGTCTTAGATGAGGGTGAGGAGACAAAAGCTGTATTTTTAACAAAATTACCAGCTGCATGTGAGCTACCATGAAAAATTAAAGTCTTGATGAGGTGCCAGCCACAGAGTGAGGCTAAGCAGGGGATGGAACACTCGCTGGGACAGTGTGGTCTCAGGACCCTCGGGGTCACAGAAAGCCTGGGGGTGCCTGAGTGTGGTAGAGCTCCCAGGTATCAGAGCGGGGAAGCCGGCTGCAAAGATGGAGCCGAGGAGTGGGCTCTCAGCTCAGGGTTCCCATAAACTGCGATCCGTGGCACAGTCAGGCCACTACTCTTCGAGCAGGGACCCAACAAGTGGCAGATCCAAAGAGACTCCTTCCTCCCCTGGGAGAGCAGTGCAGGAGCTTGCCACAGGAATCTGCTGGGTTTGGAGACTCCAAAAAGGGCAGTGTGCCAGAGATGGAAACACTCAGTCACAGGTCAGGTGAGCACGGAGTGCAGAGAGAGACCAGAGAGACAGAAGTGATTGACTGCTTTTCTCTGAGGGCGCACTGAGGAGTGGGGCCCCAGATTTTTGGCTCTGGGGCCAGAGATTGGGGCCACCATTCTCATTCTCATCCTCTTAAACTGTGCAGAAAGCCTTCAGGGAACAAAAGTTACAGAGAGCAAACTGGAGCAGATTACTTATCCTGGCCCCTGGCAAGAGCAGTACAATTCCACCTCGGGTAAACACATTTGAGAATCAATGCAACAGGCCCCTCC
This sequence comes from Leptonychotes weddellii, assembly GCF_054177405.1. Classification (NCBI taxonomy): domain Eukaryota; kingdom Metazoa; phylum Chordata; class Mammalia; order Carnivora; family Phocidae; genus Leptonychotes; species Leptonychotes weddellii. Next base: position 10,506 of record NW_028041475.1, read on the forward strand.
CCCAGAAGATCAGCAAAAACATCATCCAAGACCAAGTTTACAGATCAATGAGAACTGCAAAACTCTAGCGCTAGGGGAATACTGCACATAGAATTCATGGCTTTTTTTCCCATGATTTTTTAGGCTTTCAAAGTTAATTTTTTTTAATTTTCTTTATTTTTTTCTTTTTCTATGTCTTTTTTTTCTGAATTTTTCTTCTTTCCTTTTCAACCAACATCAATTCCTTTTTTAAAATCTTTTTTAATTTTCATTTTTACAGTCATATTCTATCCCTTCATTGTATTTAACCTTGTTTTTTGTATGTATATATATATATATATATATATATATAAGTTTTTCTTTCTTCAAAATTTTGGAATACAGTTTCTTTTAACAGACCAAAATATACACTAAATCTAGGGTATGGCTTTGTTCTTGTCTCCCGTATGATCATATTCTCTCCTTTATTTTTTTTTAATTTTTCTTCTTTCTTTTTTCAACCAGCTTCTTATCAATTCCTTTTTTAAAATCTTTTTTATTTTCATTTTACATTCATATTCCAACCCTTCATTGTATTTACCCTTATTTTTGTATATATATATGATTTTCTTTCATTAAAATTTTGGAGGGAGTTTCTTCTAACAGACCAAAATACACCCAAAATCTAGTGTAGGGCTCTGTTCTATTCACCAGCCTGATCATATTCTTTTTTTTTTTCCCTTTCTCCCTGGTTTTGGGTCTCTTCTGATTTGTTTAGTGTATATTTCTCTGGTGTCATTGTTACCCTTTTAGTATTTTGTTCTCTCATTCATCCATTCTTCCCTGGACAAAATGACAATATGGAAAAACTGACCTCAAAAAAATGAATAAGAGGCAGTACCAACTGCCAGGGACTGAATCAATACAGATTTTAGTAAGATGTCAGAACCAGAGATCAGAATGATGATTATAAAGATACTAGCTGGGCTTGAAAAAAGCATAAAAGATACTAGTGAATACCTTTCTGGAGGAATGAAATCTAACCAGGTTGAAATCAAAAAGTCTATTAATGAAGTGCAATGAAAAATGGAGGCTCTAACTGCTTGGATAAATGAGGCAGAAGAGAGGATTAGTGTGATATAGGAGACCAAATGATGGAGAATAAAGAAGCTGAGAAAAAGAGAAATAAACAACTACTGGATCACGAGATCAGAATTCGAGAGATAAGGGATACCATAAGATGAAACAATATTAGAATAACTGGGATACCAGAAGAAGAAAGAGAGAGAGGGGCAGAAGGTATACTGGAGCAAATTATAGCAGAGAACTTTCCAAATTTGGGGAAGGAAAGAGGCATCTAAATCCAGGAGGCACAGAGAAACACCCTCACTATCAATAAAAATAGGTCAACACCCCGAAATCTAATAGTAAAACTTACGAGTCTCAGAGACAAAGAGAAAATCCTGAAAGCAACTCAGGACAAGAGTTCTGTAACCTACAATGGTAGAAACATTAGATTGTCAGCAGACCTATCCACAGAGACCTGGCAGGCCAGAAACGACTGGCATGATATATTCAGAGCACTAAATGAAAAAAATATGCACCCAAGAATACTCTATCCAGCTAGGTGGTCATTGAAAATAGAAGGAGAGATAAAAAGCTTCCAGGAAAAACAAAAACTAAAAGACTTTGTGATCACCAAACCAGCCCTACAAGAAATATTGAAAGAGATCCTCTAAGCAAAGAGAGAGCCCAAAAGTAACATAGACCAGAAAGGAACACAGACAATATACAGTAACAGTCACCTTACGGGCAATACAATGGCCCTAAATTCATGTTTCAATAGTTGCTCTGAATGTAAATGGGCTAAATGCCCCCATCAAAAGACACAGGCTATCAGAGTGGATAAAAAAACAAGACCCATCAATATACTGTCTGCAAGAGACTCATTTTAGACCCAAAGACACCTCCAGATTTAAAGTGAGAGAATGGAAAGCCATTCACCATGCTAATGGACATCAAAAGAAAGCTGGGGTGGCAATCCTTATAACAGACAGATTAGATTTTAAACCAAAGATGATAAGAAGAGATGAGGAAGGACACTATATATATCAGACTTAAGGGGTGTATCCAACAAGAAGATCAAACAATTTTAAATATTTATGCCCCTAATGTGGGAGCAGCCAATTATATAAGCCAATTAATAGCAAAATCAAAGAAACACACCGAAAATAATGCAATAATAGTAGGGGACTTTAAGAGCTCCCTCAGTGAAATGGACAGATCATCTAAGCAAAAGATCAACAGGGGAATAAAGGTTTTAAATAACACACAGGACCAGATGGATTTAACAGATATATTCAGAATATTCCATCCCAAAGTGACAGAATACACATTCTTCTCTAGTGCCCGTGAAACATTCTCCAGAATAGATCCACATACTGGGTAACAACTCAGGTCTCAACATGTACCAAAAGATTGGGATCATTCCCTGCATATTTTCAGACCACAATGCTTTGAAACTACAACTCAATCACAAGAGGAAAGATGGAAAGAACTCAAATACATGGAGGCTAAAGAGCATCCTACTAAAGAACGAATGGGTCAACCAGGAAATTAAAGAAGAATTTAAAAAATTCATGGAAACCAATGAAAATGAAAACACAACTGTTCAAAATCTTTGGGATATAGCAAAGGCAGTCTTTCTTCTTAGAAGCAAGTATATAGCAATATAAGCCTTTCTCAAGAAACAAGAAAGGTCTCAAATACATAACCTAACCCTACACCTAAAGGAGCTGGAGAAAAAACAACAAATAAAGCCTAAACCCAGCAGGAGAAGAGAAATAATAAGGATCATAGCAGAAATCAATGAAATAGAAACCAAAAGAAGAGTAGAACAGATCAACGGAATTGGGAGCTGCGTTCTTTGAAAGAATTAATAAGATTGAAAAACCCCTGGCCAGACTTATCAAAAATAAGAGAACTGACCCAAATAAATAAAATCATGAATGAAAGAGGAGAGATCACAACCAACACTGAAGAAATATAAACAATTATAAGAACATATTATGAGCAACTCTATGCCAGCAAATTAGAGAATCTGGAAGAAATGGATACATTCCTAAAGACGTATAAACTACCAACTGAACCAGGAAGAAATAGAAACGTGACCAGACCCCTAACCAGCAAGGAAATTGAAGCAGTAATCAAAAATCTCCCAACAAAGAGGAGCCCAGGGCCAGCTTCCTGACCAGGGGGATTCTACCAAACATTTCAAGAAGAATTAATAACTATTCTTCTGAAACTGTTCCAAAAAATAGAAATGGAAGGAAAACTTCCAAACTCATTTTATGAGGGCAGCATTCCCTTGATCCCAAAACCAGACAACAACCCCACCAAAAAGGAGAATTACAGACCAATATCCCTGATGAACATGGATGAAAAATTCTCACCAAAATTCTAGCCAATAGGAACCAACAGTATATCAAAAGGATTATTCACCATGACCAAGTGGGATTTATCCCTGGGCTGCAAGGTTGGTTCAACATCCTCAAATCAATCAATGTATTACAATACATTAATCAAAGAAAGAACAAGAACCATACGATCCTCTCAATAGATGCAGAAAAAGTATTTGACAAAGTACAGCATCCTTTTCTGATTAAAACTCTTCAGTATAGGGATAAAGGGTACATACCTCAATATCATAAAAGCCATCTATGAGAAACCTACAGCGAATATCATTCTCAATGGGGAAAAACTGAGGTTTTCCCGTAAGGTAAGGAAAACAGCAGGGAGGTCCACTATCACCACTGCTATTCAACATAGTATTATAAGTCCTAGCCACAGAATCAGACAACAAAAAGAAATACAAGGCATCCAAATCAGCAAAGAAGAAGTCAAATTCTCACTCTTTGCAGATGATATGATACTTTATGTGGAAAACCCAAAAGACTCCACCCCAAAACTGCTAGAACTCATACAGGAATTCAGTCAAGTGGCAGGATATAAAATCAATGCACAGAAATCAGTGGCATTCCTATACACCAACAACAAGACAGAAGAAAGATACATTAAGGAGTGGATCTCATTTACAATTGCACCCAAAACCATAGGATACCTAGGAATAAATCTAACCAAAGAGGCAAAGAATCTATACTCAGAAAACTACAGAATACTCATGAAAGAAATTGAGGAAGACACAAAGAAATGGAAAAACGTTCCATGCTCATGGATCGGAAGAACAAATATTGTGAAAATACCTCTGCTACCTAGAGCAATCTACACATTTAATGCAATCCCTATCAAAATACCATCAACATTTTTCATAGAAATGGAACAAATAATCCTAAAATTTGTATGGAACCAGAAAAGACCCTGAATAGCCAGAGGAATGTTGAAAAAGAAAAGCAAAGCTGGTGGCATCACAATTCCGGACTTCAAGCTCTATTACAAAGCTCTAATCATCAAGACAGTATGGTACTGGCACAAAAACAGACAT
>NW_028041476.1:0-9628 GCF_054177405.1 Leptonychotes weddellii
GGTTTTTCTAATAACTTCCATGCTTTTTTCAAGCCCAGCTAGTATCTTTTAAAATCATCATTCTGAACTCTAGTTCCGACATCATACTAATGTCCATATTGCATAGGTCCCTGGCAGTCGGTGCTGCCTCTTGTTCTTTTTGTTGAGGTGATTTTTTCCATCTTGTCATTTTGTCCAGAGGAGAATAGATGAATGAGAGAACAAAATGCTAACAGGGTAACAATGTCCCCAGAAAATATACTGGAAACAAATCAGAAAAGACCTGAAACCGGGGAAAAGAAAGGGGAAGATGGAAAAAAGAAAAAGAAAAAGATAAAAACAAACAAAAACAGAACAAAACAAAATACAGAATATGATCAAATATGATCAGGCTGGTGCATAGATCAGTGCCACACACTAGATTTTGGGTGTATTTTGGTCTGTTAGAAGTGCCTCCCAAAATTTTAAAGAAAGAAAAACTTATGTATGTACAAAAATAAAGGTTAATACAATGAAGGGATGGAATATGACTGTAAAGATGAAAATTATAAGAGATTTTATAAAAGGAATTGATAAGAAGTTGGTTGAAAAAAGAAAGAAGAGGATTTAAAAAAAAAGGGGAGAGAATGTGATCAGGCAGGAGACTAGAACAAAGCCATACACTAGAGATTTAGGGTATATTTTGATCTGTTAGAAGAAAATGTATCTCAAAATTTTAAAGAGAGAACAACTTATATATATATGCCAAAAATAAGGGTAACTATTATGAAGGGATAGAATATGACTAAAAATGAAAAATAAAAAATGTTTTTTAAAAAAGGGATTGATAAGATGTTGGTTGAAAAAGGGAAAAACAAAAATTCAACAACAACAACAAAAAGACAGTTAAAAAAAAAATTAACTTTGAAAGACTAAAGAATCATGGTAAAAAGGCCATGAATTCTATGTGCAGTATTCCCCTAGCGCTGGAGTTCTGCCGTTCTAATTGATCTGTAAACTTGGTCTTGGCTGGCTGTTCTTGCTGATCTTCTGGGGGAGGGGCCTATTGCAGTGGTTCCCAAATGTCTTTGCCGGAGGCGGAATTGCCCCACCCTTGCCAGGTCCAGGCTAAGTAATCTGTTCAGGTTTGCTCTCGGGAGCTTTTTTTCCCTGCAAGCTTTCCAAGAGGCTTTGGAGGATGAGAGTGAAAATGGCAGCCTCCCAATCTCCGCCCCAGAGGAGCCAAGAACTTGGGGCCCCACTCTTCAGTATGCCCCCAGAGAAAAGGAGTCCATCACTCCCGTCTCCCTGGTCCCCGGCTGCACTCTGTGCTCACCTGGCCTGTGACCGAGCATTTCTATCTCTGGCCCATGACCACGTGTAGAGTCTTCAAACCCAGGAGATCCCTGCAGTGCGCTCCCGCGCCACTCCTCCCAGGGGAGGAAGGGGAGTCTCCCCAGATCTGCATCTTGTTGGGTCCCCGCTGGAGGAGCAGTGGCCCAAGTGTGCTGTGGATCAGGGTTTATGGCAACCCCGAGCTGAGATCCCACTCCTCGGCTCCATCTCTGCAGCCGGCTTCCCCGCTCCGATACCTGTGAGCTCTGCTGCACTCAGGCACCCCTGGTCTTTCTGTGACCTCGAGGATCCTGAGAACACACTGTCCCCACGAGGGTTCCTCCCCCTGCTTAGCCACTGGAGCAATGTCCCTCAGTGGAGCCGACTTCTAAATGTTCTGATTTTGTGCTCCGGGGCTCTATCACTTGCCAGAAGCAGCCGACAGAGGCCCCCTCCCCCGCTGTCTATCCTCCCGAATATCGCCTCAGATTCACTTCTCTGCACATCCTACCTTCCAGAAAGTGGTCGCTTTTCTGTTCAGAGAGTTGTTGCTATTCTTTTCTTCGATCTCCTGTTGAGTTTGTAGGTGTTCAGAATGGTTTGATCCCTATCCAGCTGAATTTCTGGGACCAGATGAAATCCAGGTCTCCTACTCCTCTGCCATCTTGCTTTGCCCCCTTTCCTTTTTTTTTTTTAAGAATTTTTAAATTTATTTGACAGAGACAGAGAGACAGAGCACAAGCAGGGAGAGGGGCAGAGGGAGAGGAAGAAGCAGGCTCCCCACTGAGCAGGGAGCCAGATGCAGGTCTCAATCCCAGCATCCTGGGATCATGACCTGAGCCAAAGTCAGATGCTTGACCAACTAAGCCACCCAGGCACTCCAATGACCTTCCAATTTCATCATCTGATGAAAACCCTTGTATAAGCAAGTTTGAGTTGCATTTCTGGAACTTGTAACTAAGATTGATCTTTAGGGCGCCTAGGTGGCTCAGTTGGTTAAGTGTCTGCCTTCAGCTCAGGTCATTGAGTCCCGCATCGAGTTCCATGCTCAGCAGGGAGTCTGCTTCTCCCTCTGCCCTTCACCCTGCTCATGCTCTCTCTCTCTCACTCTCTCTCAAATAAATAAATAAAATTTTTTTAAAAAAAGATTGATCTTTATTTGATACATCAATCTAAATAACTAACCTTTACTTTATATTTTTAATGGTGAATATATTTTTATTTTATAATAAAAAAATACTCTTGAAAAAAAATTAGTACAGAAACCCACAGTGATCACATTCAGGTTGGAAGTCCCTAGGTGAGGATGCTGCATGATTCATATGCCCATGGATCACAGGAACTAGAGAGGTGAGAACATTACAGAGACAGGATGTGACATGGATTTGGGATAACAATCCCTTGCTTTTATTCTAAACCAGTATTTCCCAACTAGTAGTCCAAATATTAGTGGCTTGAATGAGATTAAACAATATGCTACTAAAAATTATTTATATAAAGTTTAAACAAAGAAACAAAGACAACAAAGTTTAAACAAAGAAACTTTTCTGTTAACATTTTTTCAAAGCTTCTAATTGCATTATAATTCTTGCTGTGGTATAAAGTAGCCACAGTGCCATCTATTCAAAGAAAACCATATCATTTATTAACATCTCCACAGAACACAGTTTGGGAAAGATTAGCCTAGTCTTACGTTGTAGATAGGGAAAATTGTCCTTAGGAATCTTATTGTATTCGTTCTGATGTAAAGTCTCAGAAAGAAAGAAGAATGAGGCCAGAAGGAAAATACCATTTTTCCCCTGTGCAAAAACAGTCCCAGATAAGGATGCAAACCAATTCAGCCTAGATACCCAACATCCAGGTTGCTAAATGAAATCACAGAGAAGCAAAGCCCTAAGCCAAATAAACAAATCTCTAGTGATGGAGTCACAGTGACTTTGACAGCAAATCTGGGAGTATTTATGAATAAAAGAAATTTTCTAGTTCCAAAAATGACTGATATGCCTAGATTCAGCAGTGTATGTATGGGTTCTAACTGATAGACATCAACTCTCTGATAAATAGAAGTTTATTCAAGCTGTTTTAGGTGTTAAGGATCTTCTGATGCTATATAGTTATGAAATGATAGTGATTTATGAGAGAATTGTGGTATCTTTAGCTTCTAGATTAATCTTAAAATATAAAGGAATCATTTTCAGTTTAAAGATAAACTAAAAAGAGATTAAATCCTCTGCTCTCAACTGTTAGATTTAGTACTAGCCTGAAAACATGAAGATAGACTAACAGCCTTGAAAATCCTTGTGATCAGTCTTCTTCTAAGATAAAATACACTGGTATTTTGCTAATAATTGATATTCAGTTCATTTCTTTCTTTTTTTTTTCTTTTTTTTACTTCAGTTCTGCCCAGTTTTTTAAAGTGATGAGTACTATTTAAGAAAAAAAATAGATGTGACCTTATAACTTGTAACTGAAAGTATTAAAAACGCTCTAAGATCCCAAACAATAAAATCCATATAAAACAAATGTCAGTAGCTTTGTGGAAATAAATCCAGGAACTGTCTGTATATGACTGATATGTATAGGAATATTAAATACTTAAGTAGACCTAAGTGATATCTCAGGGAAGTTGGATTGTAATTTCCAAGTTCAAAAGGTGGAAATCAAATAAAATATTTAGAAAAAGATTTGATGAAGAGAAAGGTAATAGCAGAAGATAGGAAAATTATGCCAAATAAGGCTCAAGTTTGCAATGTTTAAAAGTACTATGCAGGTAAATCATAAAATAGGGTGAATATCACTCATCAGGGGTCACCATGGCCCAAAAGAACTATACCTCAAATCATGTAGTCTATTCGTTCTGAGTCCATGCATAATGATCCATCTTTTGATTGCCACAATGACATCACATACAACAAGACATGGAGTAATCTGAATGGAAGACAAAAAGCAATTCAATGACTGGAAATGCTGATTTCCTATGGTAATAACACTCTTCCCAGTCCAGGGTATAAAATAAAGACATATTAGCAATAAATTTTACTTATTCTTGTTCTTTGAGTTTCTCCAATTCTTGATAGAATTTTTATCCAATTACATTGGGAATGCCCCAATAGCTATCTGCAAGTGTTCATGAGCAATTCTGTTCAGGAACCGTGTGACCACACCATTTGTATATTATTTGTTTTGATTTGCCCCAGTCAGTCATGACTACGGTCACTACTTCCTTCCTGCTGAAAAGTGAGAAGACATTTCACCACTCCTTTAAGATGCGTTCCATAGAAGCAGAGCCTGAGTTGAGATTTTCTTTGAGTGGTATTTTGGGATGGTGCTTTTATGAGGAGTGGGATGAGAGAAGCAGGATTGACCAGAGGGTGAGGGGGAAGCTAAGCAAGGACGTGTCTCAGCTGGTGACTAGCTTCCCTCTGATTCTACAATGAATTTCTGAAATTTAAATTGCACCACAAAGGTAGCCCCACCTTAAGGCAAGAAGCTGCCCTTTTGAACAGTCATATTGCACAATCATTGGCCAAGATCTACTTGCAAGATCTACTTGCAGTGGGGGGAGGTGTCTTCTGTTTGGCCAGTAACAATTTTTGGGAGAATGGGAGAGCAATGGGTTGTTATTAGCCAACACTCAGAGTAGCAGGAAGATGGGTGTATGTGATGGCAAAGGAACCCAGGTGAGGCACCAACAATATCGATTTCTTATATAACTCAGATCCACTTGTTTGTCACATTAAATGTATTTCATCTGAGCACAGCTTCTCTAGGTTTCTGGTTAATCTCATTTTCTGGGAAACCTTACAAGAGAAAGGTTAGTGGAATGAACTGCCTCACCTGCTGCTGCACCTGGTCCTGAATCCATAACCAAATCCTCTTCCTCTTCCATCACCCTTTCTAGGTTCTCTTGCTCATTTTCTAATGTTTCTGATTGTCAGAATTTCTTCTTTGCCTTGTGAGATGACCCTGACTACCATGCCTGAGGGCTCTGAGCCCTTGGTTATCATGCCTTTCTCAGACCATGGTTACTGTACTTACCATTTTCAGTTACAACTATAGAGATGTCCCAATGTATAGTAGCAACTATGCCCCTTCATGATGATTGAGATCAATTATCCCTGCCAGGATGTTAGAGGTAACAGAAACAAACAAACATTTCTTTGTTTACTAGTCTACTGGCTTGAAGTATACAGAGACCATGTAGTGTCTTTAGGTTTAAATTTGGTGAAAATCTCCCTGTGTCCTCCAGTGGAGTGACTCCTGCAAATCAGAATCTCAAGATCTATAGAGCCTGAAGTTGCAAAGATGGGAATCTCAAATTCCTAAATGGGTCACAAGTAGAAAAGGTGAGCCACTCTTATTTCCTACACCAATGTATTCTAACTATTGGATACATAGCTCCAAACAGTGTTAGTCATTACTTAATGGCTATTAGTTTAAGATGTCTTAGAGGACAGCACCCAAGCATTTCTGTGATTCATCACCAAACTGATTCTATTAGCAAGCAGCTTTTGGATGTGTGCTATGTGGATTCAATGGACAGAGTTCATCACAACAGCGTATTTCTATAATGTAAGTCTCTCAGTCCAAGGCAATATTCTACAAAATCTCACACTGTTGGATCAGATACCATGAGCCCTTAATTTTGTGGAGGAAGGAACTGAAGGGGAAAAAAGTAAATCTGTATCTGGATCACATGTCAATCTCAATCCAAAACATTTTCCTTTTTATAATGTGTAGGGACTGATATAAACCACTTGACTCCAAGTCACTAGTTTGCCTCCTCCAAGAATGGTGCCATACTGGGAGCTCAATGTTATTCTTTGTTGTGGGCAGGGTGAATGTTCATCTTTGATGAGGGAGCCATGCTGTCAGGTCCATGCATAGCATCCTTCACTGCTACCATAGGGTACTAGCACTAAGAAGGTCAAGGACAGAATCTGACTGATATCTACTAACCGAGACATTTTGTCCACCTGGTTTCCATGTCTCTTCTGCAGTGGATGCTCTCTGGTAGACATTAGGATGTGATACAAAGAGCCTCACACTTTCTGTCTATCCACATGTTTTTTCTCCAAACCTTCTTGTCCCTAATCTTCCAATCTTGCTCTTTCCAAGCCACTGATCGTAAATTAAGCAATATGACACTGCTCATGTGTCTGTATATACACTTGCCTCAGGCCATTAATCTCTTCACGAAAAGTGGATGGGCTGCTACTCTTCAGAATGCAGTACGTATTTGCAACCAATGGCGGTTGTGTGGTGATATGTCCCCAGTAATTAGAATACATGGGTCTAGAAACCAAGAGTAAGAAGTTGAAGTGACCAGGATGGAAAATTTGCTTCCAGAAAGCAAAGAAAGGAGTTACCATACTGGCAGTAATTGACCATGATCACGAGTTACTGCTCATCTGCAACTGCATATTAGGAACAATGCAGAATATGTTTAGCAATTCTACAGGTAAGGGACCATCTGTGAGATGAAATGAGGTAACACTTATAGCAATAAGGGAGTAAGTGTCTAAACCAGTCAACAGGAGCTGAAAGAAACACCAAAGGCATCTATTACCCACCACTGCTTCCAGCAGTTAGAGAAAAACTGCTTTCCACCAGTTCATCCATTTCTGCCCGATACAAACTCTTCTGCTAGGCATTGTTGCCATTTTGAGTACATACTACCATCATGCCTCTTCTAGGCAATGCTCCTGCCTCTGATATATCACCACTTCCACAGGGAACAGCCCCATCTGTGAATACTTCCACCTCTCCCTCTGGATCCTATACAATCACCTCACCCTAACACAGCTGCCTCCTCACGATATGCCATCAGTTTTTAAGGAATAACTGATTCGTCTGACATGTATTGCTGTTTCCCACTGCCAATGTTATTGATACATGGGAGACCTTGAGAAGCCAAAGCTCTATTATGATCTTTGGCTACACGGGAGAGAATGTCTCTTCCTTTTTGTGTCACACTCTCTTAGGGGAGAACTTACACAGCATGGCCATGGTCCCCAAATCTTTGCATTATTTACTCAGAGCTCTTTTGACTTAGGATTCAGACATGAGTTCATGGAAGGTAGAATGGGGATTAATTTATGTGACAAACACGTGTGATTCTTCTCAGAATCATTACTTCTATTTGAGAACTAAGGCTAACTCTCTCATCTCTTAGGAGGTGTTTTTTTCCTAGAAGGCTTCTCTGTCATACAAGTTTCTGGAAGCTCCACCTGCTCAGTCTGTCTGTCTGAGATTTCCAGATGTACCTAAAACCCAAAAGGAAATATTACTTAGGTGTAAGTCAAAAGAGTATATACAATTTGGCAGATATTTTATATACTCCAGTGTCTTCTAAATCTAATTGTTTTATCTGCCTTCCCATGTCTGGTCAGAAGCCCAGTGAAGACTGAATTTAAACCCTGAATCTCCATGAATTCTCCAAGGTAATGCCATGCCATTAGGCCTTTCTGGAGACCGCAAACAAGGTTTCTCCTCAATGTACCCCAACCTCATTATTGTTTCATTTCCTTCCTAAAACAAATACATTTCTGACTCTCCTGTTTTTTTATTGTATTTTTATGAATTACATTTTTATCATTTTTATTTGATTTTATAACAGATGCAGATTATAAACAGCAACAATGATTCAGAAGCTCCTGAAAACAATATCCAAAGGTTGTAAAACACATACTGCATATGCTTTATAAACACTTTCATTTCATAATTGACTCTATGAAGATCTGAAATGTTTGAATCCTGCTTGAGGTTGATAGGATTCAACAGGCTTAAAATTTGTGGGGTGTTTTTGCTCTGCTTTTCAAATGTTAGATTTGCCATCATTTTATCTATCCATCTATCTACTCTTCATATATAAATAATCTTTATATATATATGCATATATATAAACTTTAATAAAGATTAAAGCAATAAAGTAAATCAAGTAATAAATTCAAATATTTCCTGGAAAATAGAAATAATTCATTTTTAGATGACTCTAGGTATAAGACTTCTAATAATTTGTTTTCAAATCAACAAATAGTATACTTTGGTAAGCAACAAAACAAGCATAGTTTCTCCTATCAATCTTTAGTTTTAATGTCATGGCACAATATTCTTGTGAATCAAAAATTATTAGGTGTATAAAAAGGAAAGAAAATAATGTTAATACTTTGGACTCACGTTTCATCTCTAAATTCATTGAAAATGATCAGAATATATTTTTCTATAGAGATATGTCATGAATATTTCTGTCTGCAAAGAGAAGGCTCATGCAATTTTAGCACTTGTTTGAAGTCTGAAAACCTGAGTTCTATTTACAACTCAGATCAACATAATCAGATAAGACCAAACATTTCACTTATCCTGCCTGGTGTTTCTGTATGTGTACTACCAAATAGTAATTGCGGTGCTTAATTATAAGAGTAACAGTATGTTCTTGAAGTAAGTTTGGTACTTTAGAAATACAGGATGTATTTCTAGAGAACAGGTAGCACGGTGGTGTCGAGCAAACATTCCACAGTCACACTTCTAAGCTAAATAACAGCAAAACCTGTACAACTTTGAACAAGATATTTATCGTTACTCCGCCTCAGTTTCTTCATCTACTAAGTAAGGAAAACATTAGTACTCATTATGTAGGGTGACTACAAGGATTCACAATGTCACTGTCTATAAAGCTTTTAGAAAACTAGTTGACAAGCAGTAAATGATATGTTTGTTGATAAATACTATTGAGGTAACTGTCAAAAAAATTTAACATTGCTTAATATGTATACAAAGCTAAGATAATAGAAACAAAACACCATCATTTTAAAAATACATAAAATAAATACACTAATAGCAGAAACAAAACAAAAAAATGTGGGGTTTTTGTTGGAGTTTTTTTTCTGGTTTGGGGGAATTCTTTTTTGTTAGTTGCTAAGCCACCTACTATATTGTTTTTATCTCTGTAAAGAATGGTGTCCCAAAGTTTGCGACTTGACTTAGATTTTTTTTTTAATGGTTGAAATGGTGAAAATCAAATCTATACATCTTATTAGCATCAATTTAACTTTAAAAACACCATAGAATTCTCTAGACTTCTTAAATAATTTCAAAATACTTAATAGAAAAATCTAATATTTGAGGCATGGAAGAGTCTGAAATTTTATTGGCAGTGTGGAGCTTAAAGTTTAATGTTCTTGCATCCCTAGTACCAAGTATGTCATTGTGACTCTGTGCTGACAACCAATACCTAAGCATGAGTGCTATGTGAGATTTTTAATTTAAATTCCACCATAGTTAACATACAATGCTTTATTAGATATATAATATAGTGATTCAACAATTCTATACA
>NW_028041477.1:0-465 GCF_054177405.1 Leptonychotes weddellii
AGGTGGGGAGGGGGACAGAGGGCTCACCCTATGAACATGCTCCTCATCCACCTCGGTGATGGTTTTGTCAGCATCGATGCAAAGTCGTACCCTTCCTGCTGGCAGGTCAGCTGTCCCCTCATCTGGCTTCAGCACAGTTGCTGGTGACAGCCCAGAGAGAGAGAGAGAGACAAAGAGAAAAGACAGGCTCTAAGCCGAGCAGCCAGACCAGGGAGCTTAAAGAGGGATCCTGGTTCGGGTCAGAAAGGGGCAGCACTGTCTCCCCTTGGGGGCCTACTCACATGGAGGGTTCTGAATTGTGACCCCAAAATCTTTGAGGACAGGAGCTGGGTCTGACTCACCTTGGGCTTTAATCATCAGGCCCAGTGCCAGGCACAGGGCAGGCACCCTGATGTTTGGGTGCACTGACCCGTCTCATATCTAGACCTGGGATGGCAGATAATGCTACACCAGCTCCCACTTCCC
>NW_028041478.1:0-465 GCF_054177405.1 Leptonychotes weddellii
TGTCTCACAAAGTCCTTCCAAAACCACCATTACATTTCGAATGCAGGTACTACCCTCACGTTTTATTTTATTTTTTTAATTTTTTTTAAGATTTTATTTATTTCTTTGAGGAAGAGAGTGAGAGAGCACACAAGTGGGGGGGGGGGCAGTGCAGAGGGAGAGAGAAGCAGACTCCCCACTGAGCAGGGAGGCCAATAATGCAGGGCTCATCCCCGGACCCTAGGATCATGACCTGAGCTGAAAGCAGACACTTAACCAACTGAGACACCCAGACACCCCTCACATTGTATTTATTTATTTATTTATTTATTTATTTATTATATATTTATTTATTTTTTACTATCCTCACATTTTAAAGGCTACGGTGGACCAAAGGTCAATGTCTAGAGAAAATTTACAATAATAGCTACATTGGTAAAGATAATTTATCTTAATTTTATTTTGTCTATGTTATTTATTTAACAT
>NW_028041479.1:0-465 GCF_054177405.1 Leptonychotes weddellii
CCATCAGAGCCAAGAGAATTTTCCTGGCTCCCAATTCTGAGCCTGTCCCGTCTGCCTGGAGCTGCATGATGGGCCCGTCCCAGCAGAGGCGCCCGGCGATGCCCAGATGAGGGACGGGGGGAGACATTGGACCCAGAGACAGAGGGGGTCTGGAGCCCAGCACTGCCACTTACCTGCTCTGGATCCAAGGGAGTTTACAGCCCCTTTTCTGAGCCTGCTCCCTCATCCATAAAACAAAGGCTAGATCATAATACGGTGCAGATGGCGGACAGAATGGGTTCCTAGCATGGGCTGTGCCCCATAACGTTAGGGAAGGGACTGTGGTTTTAGCACATGCTGTTGCCCGCCTCTTGGAAGGAAGCAGGATCCCTGTCCCAGATAGAAAAGATCTCACCCATCACCCTGCTTTCATGAAGTTTCTGCAGGAAAGCTTGAGGCATTCCTATCTCCATGGCTGTCTGCACG
>NW_028041480.1:0-465 GCF_054177405.1 Leptonychotes weddellii
AAACCTGAGAAACACTTTGGTGTTCATTTAGGTTCTGATTCGTTTTGTCTTGCTGGAACTGGAGAGGCAGACTCTAAGGGAATGGCTTTTACTGGGGGGTAGTTCTCCTATTCCTGTTGTTCATCTCTCCTTTTCAGACTCCTGATTTGGTATCTACTTCATCCTCAAAGAAGCACATGATTCCTCCTGTGTACTTTCTGGGCCGCTAGCTGTTCCAGTCCTTGACATTCTTTGTCTCAAGTGACCTATTTTAATCTTTTCTTGCCATTGGATTTTAGATGAGAGTAGATCATAACAGTACTGCTAAGTCCAGTCTTAAGCATTTTTGTGGGATCCTAGACCTAAGAGTTCCCTTTCCTACTTCCTTATGTTAAACCTACAGATACTTCAAGAATCTCTACTTGAGAACCCCATTTTCTCCTAGGGTTTTGTATTCAGATGCTGCTCAGCCTGAAGGGTCTCTAC
>NW_028041481.1:0-465 GCF_054177405.1 Leptonychotes weddellii
CTGATAAAAAAACATCTTAAAAGCAGCAAGACAAAAGAAGTCTTTAACTTACAAGGGAAAACCCATAAGGCTAGCTGAAGATTTCTCAACAGAAACTTGGCAAGCCAGACGGGAGTGGCATGATACATTCCAAGTGCTGAATGGGAAAAATCTGCAGCCGAGAATATTCTATCCACCAAGTCTATCATACAGAATAAAAAGACAGATAGTTTCCCAGATAAACAAAAACTAAAGGAGTTTGTGACCACTAAACCAACCCTACAAGAAATATTAAAGGGGACTCCTTGAGTGCAAAGGAGAGACCAAAAGTGTCAAAGAGAAGAAAGGATCAGAGAAAATCTCCAGAAAAAATGAAAAGCAAGTAATAAAATGGCAATAAATACATATCTATAAATAATAACTTTGAATCTAAATAGACTAAATGCTCAAATCAAAAGACATAGGGTGGGCGCGTGGGTGGCTCAG
>NW_028041482.1:0-465 GCF_054177405.1 Leptonychotes weddellii
GGACACCACCAGGTCTTGGGCCCCAGCTTTGCAGGGAGCGCTCAGCTGCGGTGGAAGGTTTCCTCTTGGGAGGAAACAAACCAGTCCTTCCTTGAGGTCCCCACAATGTCCCTCTGTGCCTCTCCACCCAGAACTGAGTCTTCTGTCCTCCCTTAACCAGGCACTGGCAAGGGAAGGGGACCAATATACTGGACTCATGCCAGTCAGAATAATCCCTGGGGCTGGGATTGCTAGGACTCACTCACTGCAAGCATTTGTTATGCCAGTAAGTTGTTGGTACAGATTTTCTAATTTAATTCTCATATCCACTTTGTGAAGGTAAATGTTACCATTCTTGTCTTATAGGTCAAGGCTCAGAAAGTTTAACTTGTGTCTTTGAAATGTAGTTTTTGTTTCAGGATAAAACATATGACTTTTGGAAAAAATCAAGGTCCAAGGCATATATCAACATATCAGTATCATGGA
>NW_028041483.1:0-465 GCF_054177405.1 Leptonychotes weddellii
ATAGCCTGAAAAAGGAACCATTCCATTTTCTAGATACGATAAAATGGAGAACAAGAAAGAAAAGCAGAAAATATTTCAAAAAGCCACCAAGTTTAAAGAAAATTTTTTTAAAAAGATGCCAAGTTTCAGGGGTGCCTGGGTGGCTCAATCGGTTAAGTGGCTGCCTTCGGCTCAGGTCATGATCCCAGGGTCCTGGGATTGAGCCCCGCATCGGGCCTCCTGCTCCGTGGGAAGCCTGCTTCTCCCTCTCCCACTCCCCCCTGCTTGTGTTCCCTCTCTCACTGTGTCTCTCTCTGTCAAATAAATAAATAAAATCTTTAAAAAAAATAAATAAAATAAAGATGCCAAGTTTCAGGGCACCTGGGTGGCTCAGTCGGTGAAGTGCCTGCCTTTGGCTCAGGTCATGATCCCAGGATCCTGGGATCGAGTCCTACATTGGGCTCCCTGCAGCGGGGAGCCTGCTTC
>NW_028041484.1:0-465 GCF_054177405.1 Leptonychotes weddellii
TCCGATACCTGGGAGCTCTGCCACACTCACGCACCCCCAGTCTTTCTGTGACCCCGAGGATCCTGAGACCACATTGTCCCGTGAGAGTTCCACCCCCAGCTTAGCCACCAGAGCAACATCCCTCAGTGGATCCGACTTCTAAAAGTTCCGATTTTGTGCTCTGCGTCTCTATCACTTGCCAGAAGTGGCGGATGGAGGCCCCCTCCCCCGCTGTCTATTCTTCCGAATATCACTTCGGATTCACTTCTCCACACGTCCTACCTTCCAGAATGTGGTCGCTTTTCTGTTCAGAGAGTTGTTGCTATTCTTTTCTTCGATCTCCTGTTGAGTTTGTAGGTGTTCAGAATGGTTTGATCCCCATCCAGCTGAATTCCTGAGACCAGATGAAATCCAGGTCTCCTACTCCTCCACCATCTTGCACTGCCCCTCCTCTGATTTCTTTTTCTTTTAAATATGGCATTCTGA
>NW_028041485.1:0-465 GCF_054177405.1 Leptonychotes weddellii
TTTTTTAATCCACTGATCAGTTAATAGACATTAGGGTTGTTTCCGCTTTGGGGGGCTATTGGGAATAGTGCTGCCGTGAGCGTTCATGCACAGGTTTTGTGTGGGCGGGTGTTTTATTTCTCTTGGACGTACAGCTTGGAGTGGAATGGCCGGGTCATATGGTGCCCTGGTGGTTAACCTCGTGACAGAGTGGCCAGACTGTTTTCCAGAGCCCTGGCACCATTTTACATTCCTGCCAGTGGTGTACAGGGCTTCAATTTCTCCACGTCTTTACCAACACTTGTTCTTGCATTTTTCTCTATTGGAGTCATCGTAATAGGTGTGAGGTGGTATCTCACTGTGGTTTTGATTTGCATTTCCCAATGATTCATGATGTTGAGCATCTTTCCATGTGCTTATTAGTCATCTGTGTATCTTCTTTGGAGTAACGTTCAGATCCTTTGCTCATTTTTACTTGGAATATCT
>NW_028041486.1:0-9626 GCF_054177405.1 Leptonychotes weddellii
TCTCTCTCTCTCTCTCAAATACATAAATAAAATCTTAAAAAAAAAAAAAAAGATTAAGGCAGTGCTTATTTCTCATCAGCAACCCCATGGAAACCAAAAGCAGTGAGATGAAACATTCAGGGTTTCATCTGGGTTGAAAGAAATAACTCAACCAAGAATTCTATGGACAAGAAAACAATCCTTTCAAAAATGGAAGAATTTGGAGTGCCTGGGTGGCTCAGTCGTTAAGCGTCTGCCTTCGGCTCAGGTCATGGTCCTAGGGTCCTGGGATCAAGCCCCACATCCGGCTCCCTGCTCCGCGGGAAGCCTGCTTCTCCCTCTCTCTCTCTGCAGCTTCCCCTCCTTTTGCTCTCTCTGTCAAATAAATAAATAAAATTTTAAAAAATAATAAAAATAGGGGCGCCTGGGTGGCTCAGTCCTTAAGTCTGCCCTCAGCTCAGGTCATGGTCCCGGGGTCCTGGGATCGAGCCCCACATCGGGCTCCCTGCCCAGCGGGAAGCCTGCTTCTCCCTCTCCCACTCCCCCTGCTTGTGTTCCCTCTCTCTCTGTGTCTCTGTCAAATAAATAAAACCTTTAAAAAAAAAAAAAAAAAAAAACCAGATGGATGGTCACCTCAAGCCTGACTAGACTGCAAACCCGCTAACCCAGGCCGTCCCTCTCCCCGCGCACTCCTCCTCCTGGTCCGGTCCCACTGGGCAGGCAGCGCCCCGGAAGTCAGCAGAAGAGGGGACCCCCAGTTTCTGAGGACCCTGAGCTGCTGGTGAGGATGCTGTGAGTGGGAACTGTTCTGGGCCGTCTCTGCGACTCCCCCCGACTCCCTGATGGGGCTTCAGTGCTCAGGGAGGAAAACTCTCAGGCCCAGCGTGGGCACGGGAATCTGCACTTTGATCCGAAAGTGAAGGATGTATTTTTCCCATAGCCTCTTCACCGCTAACACTCATGATTATCTCTCTGGCAGAGAAAAGACATCTTTGCTTTTTAAATCGAGTACAAACAAGTATTTTATTTTACCAAAGTGGTGGTGAGGGGAAATCCCCAAAGCCTGGCGTGTCCAAGCAACTCTTGGGTTTGTGGCGTCTACCCGGTTACTCAGGCCACATGTGTTTATTAAGCACCTACTACACACCAAGGCTGTTTGTGACACACAGAATTCAGCAGTCAACAAAACAGACTAGAATCACTTTTCCCAAGGAGCTTACAGTCTTAATGAGGGAAAGCAGAAAATGAACAGAAGAGAGAAGTAAAATGTATACTACATCACATGGGAAAAGAATTGGGGGAGAGTACAAATTGCAGTTCTAAACAGAGTGGTCAGCACGTGATATGATGAGCACTGGGTGTTATACACAACTAATGAATCATTGAGCATTACATCAAAAACTAATGATGTATTATATTTTCGCTAACTGAATTTAAATTAAAAAATAAAATAAAGAAACAGAGTGGTCAGGATAGGCCCAGGTAGATCAAAGTGCCTTGTGGAATCACTTTTTTTTTTTTTTTCTGATTTTCTAAACTGACAAGTTGGAGCCTGCCATTTTTCTTGGATCTTTCAAAATGTC
This sequence comes from Leptonychotes weddellii, assembly GCF_054177405.1. NCBI lineage: Eukaryota > Metazoa > Chordata > Mammalia > Carnivora > Phocidae > Leptonychotes > Leptonychotes weddellii. The sequence goes on from NW_028041486.1 coordinate 1,563, forward strand.
TGCATTGTCTGAGACCCCAGCTGGGATCTGCAGGGCTCTGGACCCATCTGCTCCTACCTACAGCAGTGGTGTGACCCTTTGCCCCTTGGCCCCAAGTGCCTCTCTGCGTTCACAGCCAACCAACTCCAGCCCAGCCAGGCCCCAGTGCTCCTCCCTGGTTGTTCCAACATCTCCTGCTTCCAGTGAGCCACAGCCCGACCCGCCCGGACCCCAATAACACGAGCACAGTAAAGGGTGCCGAAAACACCACTCATTGACAACTGATTACTTATGTGGGCATGCTCTCTCTCTCTGTTGTCAACCTCAGAGCCCATTCCTGGGTATCAGGCAAATCTGTGTGTGTACCTCATGCATGAATTTGCATTAACTCAGTAGCAAGAAAGAAATCAAGAAAGGAGAGAAGAAAGAGAAAGAAATAAAGTAAAAGAAAAAGGGAAAGGAAAAAAAAAGCATTACCAGCTCTTCCTGATTTGGCAATGAGATACAACCCAACCTGACACAGTCCAGAAACATGCCGGGGACATATTCATGTTTATTCAAGATTTTTCTCACCCCCACAGCTTTATTTCTTTCAGGAAACAGCTTGTCTGTGTGGCTGAAATCATGCAGGCTTTCAAACTGCAGCCTTCCAAGAGAAGGAAAAGACAGAAATGTGCTGTTTGCACATACTGTGAAAAACATTTATATTCATCATAAGCCGGTTTGTTTTTCTAAGCTTAGCAGGGCAGGAAGTCTTCGGTGCTAACATGTCAGCAGAACTGCCAAATATGCTGTGGGGATGCTCCTGCCTTTAGGAATTCTTAAACAAGCAAGACGATAGGAAGATAGTGAATTACAGGCAGGGTGTCTTTGGTCCATGTGTATAAAGTGGCATCACGCTAATTTCCACAAACTACACAAAAACTGGAGGTTTTTCACATAAAATGCTAAGGACGTCTTGAAAACAAAAGGTGATGCTTTTATAAAATTAGAATGCTAACGAGGCACCAGGGTGGCTCAGTCAGTTAAGCATCCGACTCTTGGTTTTGACTCGGGTCGTGATCTCAGCGTCGTGAGATGGAGCCCTGTGCTGGGCTCCACACTCAGAGGGGTGTCTGCTTGAGACTCTCTCCCTCTCTCTGTCTGCCCCTCTGCCTCTCCCCCTGCTCGCATGTGCTCTGTTTCTCTCTCGAATAAATAAATCCTTTTTAAAAAATTAAGATAACATCAACCCCAGTGGCAAAAGAGCCATAGTGGAACCATAAGTCAGCAGAAGAAATTACTACAAATGCATTACCTTCAGTTACAAAAGGAAAAGAGAGAGAGAGAGAGAGAGATACAAACTATAATCTTTGACCCAAGTGGGGTGTTGTTGAGATACAGGTTTATGTATTTAAGTTGATATATTTTAAGGTCCAATTTTAGTTTCTTAATGATACATGGAATGATAAGTCATTTCTTTTGAGTGCTTAAAACATCACCATACCATGTCATATTTGTTTGACATGAAAACGTCAAATAGTTTTCAGTCCTAAGTAAACACAGGATTAGTTTTACTAATGGTACCAGATACGTGGAGAATCACATTCATACACCAGGCACACTTGAAGACACTGGACACCTGTTACGATCGGTGATAGATACTCAAGTTTAGAAAGGGGACCAGATTTGCAGTTGGGAGACCAGGCTCCAGCCCACCTCCACAGAAGACCATGCAGTTCCTGGGACAGGCTTCTGGTCTCCAGGTCCTGCTCACCACATCGTTAAACGGGAGGACTGGCCTCAGTGAGCTCCAAAATTCTGCACGACTGGAGGAAAACCAGGCAAGAAGATGAAGGTGTGGCAATTTTGTTTGTTTACTATATTTTGTAATTTATCAAAGGAATATTGTTGGTATGACTTTAGAAAGTCTCCTGCACAAAAAAAAAAAATACCCAGTAGTCAAAGGAAAACTCTAGCATCCTTCTTAATGAGAGTCACTGCATTTTCTTAGACCAAAAGCAGGCCCAGGAGAGAACAGCAGAGTGACTCCTTTAGTGACTCAAAGGCCCCTCAGATACAGCCTTGTGAAGCCCAGCATTAAAAGAAAAACACAGAATAATTTCAGGATAAAAGAGTGAATGCTGTGGACGTTAACCTTTTTCTCTGCTCCCCCACCCCCCCACCCCGTCCCCGCAACTAAGGAGAGGGAGCTTACGTAAGGTGCATTTGTGCTGTCCGAGACTCAGTTTCCTCACCTGTAAAATGGAGGTGAAAACCGTACACCTCCCCCAACTACTTAATAAAATAATGCAAATGGTAGTGCTCTTTAAATTGTTAGGAAGCTGCACAGTGTCTGATACCATGATTGTTATTATCAAAGTCCCCAAAATACGTTTTTAATGGAAGCGTTAACACAAGCATGTCCCAAGTCCCTCCCCTGTGCATGCACTGTGCTAGGCATCAGAGACCCCCACAAGGCACAGTCCATGCCCTCGGGAGCTCTCCGTCTCGGGTTGGGTGTGGGCTCAGAACACTGTGGGAACGTACAAGAGGGACGAGGCGGAGGAGGGAGGAGGGAGGTCACAGAATGCATCGTGAACACAAGAGCCACCACGCTAAGAGGCAAAGAACAAAGAGGAATTAGGATAATGGAGAGAAGAATGGGGGAACAGAGCCTTCTAGAATAACGCAGGCATGATAAACAGTGTGGACAAACCAGGAGACAGGAAAGAACAGGGCAGGTTGGATGTGGCCCTGTGTGGCTGGAGCACAGAAGGAGAGAGAAGCCAGAGGAAGCCGGAGGGGCAGGCGTGGGCTGGTGAAGGGGGTCTGGTGGCGCAGATCCAGAAATCCGTGCTTTTCCTTGGGAAGCGCCGGAGGGATATTAAGCAGACACGTGAGACTATGATTACGGAGACTGGATAGGAAGGGGTGAGACAGAAGGCCAGGAGACCAGCAGGCTACTATAATACCCAGCAGAGAACCAACGGTGGCAATGAGGACAGAGAGGGGAATGAGCCCTAACAAGATAACGTATCTCAGAACTTAAGAAAACGATTACGCCAATATGTTTCAAATATTAGGGAGACATGAAAATGTTTTAGAAACAAAAATCTAAATGATGAAAATGGACTCTTGGAGAAAAAAAAAAAACGGAAAATCTCAATGGTCCTTTAACCATTAAAGAAATGGAATCAGTATTTAACATTCTTCCCATGGAGGAAACAATACATCCGGAAGGTTTTAGAGGTGAGCTCTACAAAACATTTGAAGTATAAATAATTCCAATCTTAAAAAAAAAAAAAAAAAATTTTAAAAAGAGAAAAAGAGAAACCCTCAATAATTCATGAGATTATCACCTTGATAACAAAACCAGGCAAGAACAATGCAACAAAGAAATTACATCTCGGGCGCCTGGGTGGCTCAGTCGGTTAAGCGACTGCCTTCGGCTCAGGTCATGATCCTGGAGTCCCTGGATCGAGTCCCGCATCGGGCTCCCTGCTCGGCGAGGAGCCTGCTTCTCCCTCTAACCCTCCCCCCTCTCATGTACTGTCTCTCTCTCATTCTCGCTCTCTCAAATAAATAAATAAATCTTTAAAAAAAAAAAAGAAATTACATCTCAACCTCACTCTTAAAATGAATGCAAAGTTTCTAAATAAAATATAAGCAAAATAAAGCTAACACTGTATAAAAAGAAACCATCCACGGAAGGGCGGATCAATCAGTCATGGCGTATTTGTACCCTGGAACACAATAGAGCAGGAAAAAGGAATGATCTCAGCTTCACACATCGACAGAGATGAAATTTCAAACCGCAACATGGAGCAGAATAGACACAGTATGATTTCATTTGTATACAATTCAGAAACGGTGCCACATAATCTGTGATTTGGAAATACAGACTCAAGAGGCTAAAGGCAGTAGAGACCCAAAGTTCACTTTTTGCTGTGGTTACTTCTGAGCAGACAGGAGGATGTGACAAGAAAGGGACACACAAGTAGCTTCAGGGCTACTGATAATGTGGCATTTCATAAGCTCCAGGGTGAGTACTGTTTATTATATAATTGTTCCTGGGCCATCTCCTGTATGGTTGTGCAAGTCGGGTACTGCATACTGGCATGTGGCCATCCTCCTTTAAAAATCATGTTGTGGGGGCACCTGGGTGGCTCAGTCGGTTAAACAGCCGACTCTGGATTTTGGCTCAGGTCATGATCTCAGGGTCATGAGATCAAGCCCCATGTCACCCTCCATGCTCAGCAAGGAGTCTGCTTGAGATTCTCCCTCTCCCTCTGCTTCTCCCCCCCCATAAATAACTCTTTAAAAAAATCATGTTATGAACTTGGAGTGGAAATCATTTCACAATACATGTAAGTCAAACCATGATGCCGTGCACCTTAAACCTATACGGTAATATGTCAATTACATCTCAATAAAATTAGAAAAAAAACATGTTATATAAATTGCTTTTATATATATTACATATATTTATTATTTATAGGTAATAAAAAAAGTTTTAAGTTAGACCTTTCGTATATGCATGTTTATATTTCCCACTTACATCAATGGGAAAGTGGTGAATCATTCAAGAAATTCTTCAGGACGACAGGTAAATTAGGAAGAAAAAGGGCAAATTCAGATCCCTCCTCAATCAATGCACCAAAATCAATTCCATGTGAAAACAAATATAAAGGCTAAAATATCTGTATTATATTATACTATATTACATACAGTATAACACATATGACATATCATATATATATATCCACTATTTTATAGAATCAAGAATCATGGAAGAAAAGTCTGCTATCCACCTGACTGTCTTCCCATGTGAGTTACTTTTTCTTCCACCCAGAATTTGTGAACGTACATATGCTAGCTGATGTAAGTAAATGTCTACAAATGTGGCTTCCTAAAAAGACCGTTTCTTTTTTTTTTTTTTTAAAGATTTTATTTATTTATTTGACAGAGAGAGAGCACAAGTAGGCAGAGTGGTAGACAGAGGGAGAGGGAGAAGCAGGCCTCCCCCCGAGGAGGGAGCCCGATGTGGGACTCGATCCCAGGACCCCGGGATCATGACCTGAGCCGAAGGCAGACGCTTAATGACTGAGCCACCCAGGCGCCCCAAAAGACTGTTTCTATTGACTTTCTTTCCATGTGCGCGGGCCACACTTTCCTGTTGGTTTGTGTTGCACATTTTTTGTTGAAAACTAGGCATTTCAAAGACCAGAATGTGGCAACTCAGGAAAGCTTTTCATCTTGACCCTTAGAAGTCAGACATTTTACCAGAACATGGGTACGTCTCCGCTCGTGTTTTTTTTCACCGGTCCCGAATAGGACCCTGTCAGGCTTAGCCTGGTGCTTATTCAAGGACGCTTTGTAGTCAGAGCTGCTTCGCTGCAGCCTCCTCCCCATCCACTCCTCTCCCTCCACCCCTGCTACTCCTGCTGCTGCTGATTGAACACTAGGTCCGCCCCCCGCCCCCCCATCTGCTCCCCGCAGCTCTCAGCATTTCCCTCATGACTGACACTTTGTGGTTCTCCACTGTGTTCCACGGTCTTTCATCCCCTTGCATTGCTTTCAACTCATCCACTGCATTTTTGCTTGGAAAGCCCCATTTCTTTTCAGCTTAAGAAAGCCGCTTGGGTCTGTGGTGGAAGCTCCTTGAGGACCCTTCCTGATTTGGGACTAAATGCGCTGTCTCTGTGCTCTCAGGTACATGATGCTGCTCAAAGCTGCTCCAAGAGGCCACCATGTCAGCCACGGAAAGGAGCAGGCACGACCAAGGCCCCGGGAGGCCCCCAGAGAACCAGCTGGCTACGAGCCGTCTCCTAGGGCACCAGGAGAACTGCCCCTAATCCCCATTCTCTCCCCAGACAGAGAAAAGCTCTGAGCCTTTATCCTAATGCACAGTCTCCATAGGAGCTGGTAGAGCCTGAATCCTCTCTCCAGACCGGCCTTTCAGCCCCAGAACCAACCCTTTACCAGAGGGGCAGTTGGCTTTAGGCAGCCTTAGAGGGGAGAGCAGCATGAACAAATTCAATTCGCTATCTCCATAGGACTGCATGACCTTAAATGATTCTGATATAGCAACTGTACAGAATAAAATATATTTAATGCATATCAGATCCAGGTGCGGGAAAAATCTTCAGGAGCACAACATCAAAGGCAGAACCCATAAAAATATTTATAGAGTTAATACCAAAATTAGCTTTTTAAATACAATTTAAAAGTGAATACCAAAAAATAAATATTCCAATTAACAAATGGGCAGAAGACATGAATAGACATTTTCCCAAAGAAGACATATGAATGGCCAACAGACACATGAAAAGATGCTCAACATCACTCATCATCAGAGAAATACAAATCAAAACCACAAGGAGATATCACTTCACACCTGTCAGAATGGCTAAAATCAACAACACAGGAAACAATAGGTGTTGGCAAGGCTATGGAGAAAGGGGAACTCTCTTACACTGTTGGTGGGAATGCAAACTGGTGCAGCCACTGTGGAAAACAGTATGGAGGTTCCTCAAAAGTTAAAAATACAACTACCCTACAACCCAGCAATTGCATGACTAGGTATTTACCCAAATATAAAAATACTAATTTGAAGCGATACATGCACCCCGATGTTTATAGCAGCATTATCTACAATAGTCAAATTATGGAAAGAGCCCAAGTGTCCATCGAATGATGAATGGATAAAGAAGATGTGATATATATCACACACACAATGGAATATTACTCGGCCATCAAAAAGAATGAAATCTTGCCATCTGCAATGACATGGATGTCACTAGACAGTATTATGCTCAGTGAAATAAGTCAGAGAAAGACAAATACCATATGCTTTCACTCATATGTGGAATTTAAGAAATAAAACAAATAAGCATGGGGGAAAAAAACAGGAAAATGAAGAAACAGACTCTTAACTATAGAGAACAAACTGCTGGTTACCAGAGGGGAGGTGGGTGGGGATGAGGAAAACAGGTGATGGGAATGAAGGAGGGCACTTGTCCTGATGAGAACCAGGTGTTGTATGGAAGTGTCAAATCACTAACTGTACACCTGAAACTAATATCACCCTGTATGTGAACTAACTGGAATTTAAATAAAAACTTTTTAAAAATCCTTCCAAAGGAAAAAATTTCAAGTGAATAATAAAACATTAAAATATTTTAAACATAACAGGCAAAAGGTTATTAACTCCAGTGTATAATAATAGCTTTTAAAAAATCAGCAAGAAGATGAGGAAGAGATTAATAGAAAAACAGGCAAAGACATGATCAGGAAACCCATAAAAGAAGACATGAACACAGCTATTAAACTTATGGATATCACTAGCAATAAAAAATAAATTTCAAACACTTATCAGATTGGCAAAGACTCTTTAAAATACTACCCACGGCCAGCAAGGGTCACGTTTGAAACACACTGTAGCAAACTAGACTTTCAAATGTTTAAATTCAAATAAAGAACACACTGCAGGGAGGAGGGAGCAAGACTGTGGAGGAGTAGGAGACCTGGATTTCGTCTGGTCTCAGGAATTCAGCTGGATAGGGATCAAACCATTCTGAACACCTACGAACTCAACAGGAGATCGAAGAATAGCAACAACTCTCTCATCAGAAAAGCGACCACTTTCTGGAAGGTAGGACGTGCGGAGAAGTGAATCCGAGGCAATATTTGGGAGGACAGAAGGCGAGGGAGGGGCCTCCATCGGCCGCTTCTGGCAAGTGATAGAGCCGCAGAGCACAAAATCGGAACTTTTAGAAGCGGGCTCCGCTGAGGGATGTCACTCTGGTGGCTAAGCGGGGGGTGGAAACCATGTGGGACAGTGTGGTCTCAGGACCCTCGGGGTCACAGAAAGACCAGAGGTGCCTGAGTGCGGCAGAGCTCCCAGGTAACGGAGCAGGGAAGCCGGCTGCAGAGGCGGAGCCCAGGCGCGGGCTCTCAGCTCGGGGTGGCCATAAACCGTGATCCGCGGCACAGTTGGGCCACTGCTCCTCCAGCAGGGACCCAACAAGCGGCAGATCCGGGGAGACTCACCTTCCTCCCCCGGGAGGAGCAGCGTGGGAGTGCACCGCAGGGATCTGCTGG
>NW_028041487.1:0-465 GCF_054177405.1 Leptonychotes weddellii
CTTCAAGGTTGTTGAGGGTGGAAGGTCTTATCTTCGGTAACTTCTTCCTGCTGGAGAGGGGTGTAGAGATGTCCTTACTTACGGGTCAACATTGGTCAGTTGGGGGGTTTATCTGTAGGCATTACCAATGGCAGCGGCAGCCAATCCAAGGTCGACAACATAGATGAACCTCCTTAAGTAGAAAGGATCGTCTGTCAGCTGGAAGTTGCGACAGTGAAGGAGTCTTGGCACCAGGGAGGGAGACACCGGAAAAGACAACAAAAGAAGGTTAGAATTATAATGAGAAAGAGAAGCCCCAAAAAACCAGCCTTTGACAGTTGACCAAAATTTTCCTCCAGTCCAGCAGTTTAACCAATCACTAAAGGAAAGAGATCGTTTAAAGCACCAATTTGAGTATTTGTATCTTTTAGCCATCCTGTTACATTTTTGTGATACCTGGAGTAAATGCACGACATTCTGTTTTTT
>NW_028041488.1:0-465 GCF_054177405.1 Leptonychotes weddellii
TTTTTTTTTTTTTTTTAGATTTTATTTATTCACAAGAGACAGACAGAGAGAGGCAGAGGGAGCCTGATGCAGGACTCGATCCCAGGACCCTGGGATCATGACCTGAGCCAAAGGCAGACGCTCAACCATCTGAGCCACCGAGGCGCCCACAACAAATTCTAATGATGGAAGTCATCACAACATTTTGGCATCACGCTAGATTTTGATTTAAATGAGCCTCATTCAAATCTATCTATATCAGTAAATAACACTAGGGACTTTATCAACTGATCCTCTGAGTCTCGGTTTATCTGCAAACCAAGGAAAATATTTTACGAGGTTTCTGCGTGTAAGGAATTATATAATGGTATGAACCACAAAAGATTAGTCCGTCACATGATCGGTGCTTAATATATGTTAGTTTTCATAACTATAAACGATGGTGATAATAGCAGCTAAAACTGAGAAACCTCTGTAGGTCAGACA
>NW_028041489.1:0-465 GCF_054177405.1 Leptonychotes weddellii
CCACTATAAACTTGACAAAAATGGCTAAAATTTAAAAGGCTGAAAACAATAAATGTCAGTAAACACTAACTTGGCAGCTGGAACTCTCCTACCTAGGTTGGTTTTGGGTGTGCAAAGTGCTACAGCCACATGAAAAAGCATTTGGCAATTTTTTATAAAGTCAAGCATATGCTTACCCTGTGGCCCAGCAATTCCACCTTCAGACTTTTATCTAAGAGAAATAAAAACTTGTCTTGGCAAGTCTCGTACAAGAAAGTTCACTGTACCTTTATTCATAATTGTCGAAAATGGAGACAACTACCAGTGCCTTCCAACAAGAAAGTGGATAAACAAAATTGAGATATATTCTACACTGGAACATTACTCAGTGATATAAAGGAATAAGATCCCGAGATAGATATATTCTACACTGGAACATTACTCAGTGATATAAAGGAATAAGATCCCGAGATAGATATATTCTAC
>NW_028041490.1:0-465 GCF_054177405.1 Leptonychotes weddellii
GACCCCTCTTCTTCCCTCTGGTCCCCTGGAGGAAGAGGCGCACCTGGGATTCTCTTGTGGTGCAGGAGATTGGGAGGAATCCACCTTTGCCTGCTCAGATCCAGAAGCCATCCCCCAAACAAACCCGCAGGCTCCTCTCCAGGAAGGGTCCAGTGAGTGTTCAGCAGAGCTTGATGTCTCTCGTACCCCTTGAGGCCTCGCCAGGTTTCCTGACTTTCTCTTTGCAGGATAAAATATACGCAAGTCCTTTGTGTTAACAGAGCCATCTCTTCCAGGAGCCCCAAGGATGTCACTTTTTTTTTTTTTTAAGATTTTTTTTTTTTTATTTGAGAGAGAGAGTGAGAGAGAGAGAGAGCACAAGAGGGGGCAGCGGGAGAGGGAGAAGCAGACTCCCCGCCGAGCAGGGAGCCCGATGCGGGACTCGATCCCGGGACTCCAGGATCATGACCTGAGCCGAAGGCAGTC
>NW_028041491.1:0-465 GCF_054177405.1 Leptonychotes weddellii
CTCGGTGTAGGGATTACTTAGTGCTGGGCCTTGCGCGTTTGGTTTTTTTCTTCTTGACCGGAGGCCTCTGCAGCAACCATGTTACGCCAGATCGTGGGTCAGGCCAAGAAGCATCCGAGCTTGATCCCCCTCTTCGTATTTATTGGGGCAGGAGGTACTGGAGCAGCGCTGTATGTCTTGCGCCTGGCATTGTTCAATCCAGATGTCAGTTGGGATAGGAAGAATAACCCAGAACCCTGGAACAAACTGGGTCCCAATGATCAATACAAGTTCTACTCAGTGAATGTAGATTACAGCAAACTGAAGAAAGAAGGTCCAGACTTCTAAATGAAATGTTTCACTATAAAGCTGCTTAGAATGAAGGTCTTCCAGAAGCCATCCGCACAATTTTCCACTTATCCAGGAAATATTTCCCCTCTAAATGCACGAAATCATGTTGGTGTATTGTGTTGGGGTTTACACTGA
>NW_028041492.1:0-465 GCF_054177405.1 Leptonychotes weddellii
ATGGAACTGGAGGGTATTATGCTGATCGAAATAAGTCAATCAGAGAAAGACATGTATCATATGACCTCACTGATATGAGGAATTCTTAATCTCAGGAAACAAACTGAGGGTTGCTGGAGTGGAGGGGGGTGGGAGGGATGGCGTGGTTGGGTGATAGACATTGGGGAGGGTATGTGCTATGGTGAGTGCTGTGAATTGTGTAAGACTGTTGAATCACAGGCCTGTACCTCTGAAACAAATAATATATTATATGTTAAAAAAAAAAGAAGAAGAAGATAGCAGTAGGGGAAGAATGAAGGGTGGGATATTGGAGGGGGAGATGAACCATGAGAGTGGACTCTGAGAAACAAACTGAGGATTCTAGAGAGGAGGGGGTGGAGGGATGTGTTAGCCTGGTGATGGGTATTAGAGAGGGCACATTCTGCATGGAGCACTGGGTTTTATTTTTTTATTTTTTTATTTTTT
>NW_028041493.1:0-465 GCF_054177405.1 Leptonychotes weddellii
GTGGCAGAGTGAAGCTAAGAGACGCCGGAGCAGGCTCGGAGACCCGGAGGACCGGGAGGAGGAGTTCAGGGACAGCTCGTTCCAGACTGCAAAACCGCAGACAAAAGGCTCTCAAAAACAAGACGGCCCTCTCTGGGAGTTTGTAATTTGCAGCTGTCCTGGTCTGAAGCTCCAAATTTCAAAGGAGAAAAAAAAAAAATAACGTATTAAAACAGGGACTCCCCTCCAAATTATAAAAATTCTCCCAGAGGCAACCAAATGGTGCCCACGGCGGCCTCCGGGACACGGGTTTCTCCATAAATACAGGCCTGGGGCTCCCGGCGGTTTAAGATGACAGCAGCCAGGGCAAGAGGGAACCCAAATCTTGGTCGGCGCCCACTCGGCAAGCCCCGGGGGCCGGGCGCGCAGCCTCCTCCCACGCCGGGCCGGCGAAGGGCAGCGCGGACACGTGGTGCGCCCGGGCCC
>NW_028041494.1:0-465 GCF_054177405.1 Leptonychotes weddellii
AGATCCTCCAAGAATCCCAGATATTTTTTTCTTTTTAAAGTAGATATTTTGTTGTTGAAGTGACCCTCATGCCTGTTGTTATTTATGCCCTTCTATATAGTAATCTCTCACACTGCAAACAGCCACTTGATACACATACATACATTGGGATCTGTTGTTTTGAAATACTCTAGAGACCCAGACACTATGTTGAGAAACATATGATAGCTATATGAAGATATTAACCAGGGGGCTCGGGGGAGAGGGAGAGAGAGAGAGAAGTCTTTCAGCAGTTCAAAGGGTTTATTATGGTCAAAAGCCATTTATTTATTTATTTTTTTCTATCCCTCTCTCTTTTTTTTAAATTTTATTATGTTATGTTAATCACCATACATTACATCATTAGTTTTTGATGTAGTGTTCCATGATTGTTTGCGTATAACACCCAGTGCTCCATGCAGTACGTGCCCTCTTTAATACCCATCA
>NW_028041495.1:0-465 GCF_054177405.1 Leptonychotes weddellii
GGAGTAGTAGGGGACTCTATTCAACCGGTCCCTGGAATTGAGCTAATATATACCATACCACTCTGAATACGCATGATATCAGCCTGAGATGTGGGGAAGATAGATCTGGATCTCTACAAACAGAATATCGCAGGTGGTTAGTTTCAAGGTATAAAACCGGGAGCCGTGATTCTGCGGGCAGATATCAGAGGATAAATGGAAGGGGGAAGGAGTGAGCCATCGGGATACTACACCGCCTGTGAGTGATAGCCTCCCACACTGGGGACAGGGCACAGACTCGCAGACCAGTAGTGAAGAGAAAAGGACTTTAAGGCAGACCCCCAGAGAGAAACCCAAAGCTGCAGAGATGTGCATGCAAACTGAGGGTGGCTGGCGGTTGTAGAAGCACAAAGAGCAGAGATGTGTCCCGACCTGGAGGCAATGACTGGGAGCACTTTTGAGGGGCACACAACACAGGATGCTGCA
>NW_028041496.1:0-465 GCF_054177405.1 Leptonychotes weddellii
CGTTGCTTTGAAGAATGAAGAGGTAGACCAGATGAAGAGTGGTGGGCAGCAAAACAAATTTTATTGAGCAAGAGTATAAAGCTTCCAGAGAGGGAGGGGGACCCGAGTGGGTTGCCCCCAGAGTTTCTAAGATTAGGGGTTTTTATGCGCTATTTTGCAGAACTTTCTTAAGCAATCAGGGTGTGCTGAGTCATGCCAATGACTCAGGGTGTGCTTTGGTCATGTATCTGTCTACTTATTAGGTTAATATCCATGTGTTAACGTTCTTTTTTTTTTTTTCCTGACATCCGGAGGCTTAAGTCTTAACTGCCCCTTGCCCATAATGTTGACAAATGCTTTTGTGGTCAATTGTCTTATTTTAGGGCATTTTGCAGAAGTCATTTCTGCAAAGGCTGCAAAGCAGAATGTCAGTGTAGTCCTGTCTGAGCAGTAAAACAGGATGTCAGTGCTGTTTTATTTTAGCCA
>NW_028041497.1:0-9626 GCF_054177405.1 Leptonychotes weddellii
TCTTGTTGGATAGACCCTTTAAGTAGGATATAGTGTCCTTCCTCATCTCTTATTACAGTCTTTGGTTTAAAATCTAATTTGTCCGATATAAGGATTGCCACCCCAGCTTTCTTTTGGTGTCCATTAGCATGGAAAATGGTTTTCTCCCCTTCAGAAAGTTTTTAGATTTTTAAAGAAACTTGCAGGTACTCCTCACCTAGATTTAGTTTTCCTAATGTTATTTTCTTACATTACTATGATACTTTTATCAAAATTAAGAAATAAACAGCACTATATTAAATTCTAGACTTAATTAAAATTTCAACTTTTTTTCAGTTAACACCATTTTTCTGTTTAAGATCCAACCCAGGATACCACACTGCATTTACTTCTCATGTCTTCCTAGTCTTGAATGGTCTCCAGTGGTTTTTTAGTCTTTCCTTTTTTATTTTTATTTATTTTTTTATTACTTTGAAAGTTTGAGGAGTGCTGGTAAGTCATTTTGTAGAATGTTCCTCAGTTTGGGTTTGGGTTTGTCTGATATTTTTTTTTCATCCTTAGACTGGGGTTATGGATTATTAGAAATAAAACCACAGAGGTGAAGGAAATTTCATATCCTGTCACATTACATTCTATGCACATATGATGAATTAATCTTGATCACTTGAATAAAATAGTGTCTTCCAGGTTTCTCCGATAGTATTAAGTCACTAATTTTCCCTTTCCAAATTCTTCCCCTTCCATATTTTGAAAGCAAATCATGAAGTTTAGCCCACACTCAGGATGAAGAAGAATTAAGCTCCAACTCCTATTGAGGTGGGGTGGGGGGATGGAATCTGCATATATGTAATATATTTGTGTGTTTGTGTGTGTTGTCTATATATATTAATATATATATATTTTTAATTCCTCCATAAGGTAGTTTTATCTCTTCTCATCTTCTTTTCAAATTAACTAGTTAGATCATTTATTTGCATCAGTCAGTATAGACTAATATATATTTATTTTACAGTATGAGTTATAGTTCAGGACTACTATTTATTTTATTGATCAGATTATTAGTGGTGTTGAGCACCTTTTCATGTACCTATTGGCTATTTGGATGTCTTTTTTTGGGAAAATGTCTATTTAGTTCTTCTGCCATTTTTAAAATCAGATTGGGGATTTGTTGTTGAATTGTATGCGTTCGTTATAAATCTTGGAGATTAAGATTTAAATTTTAAAAATTAAAAATAGAACCATGTGATTCAGCCATTTCATTTCTGAGTATATATCCAACGAAATGAAACACTCCCATGTTTATTTCAGCGTTATTCACAATAGCAAAGGTATAGAAACAATTTAGTTGGATATTAATCCTTTATCTGATATATAGTTTGCAAAATTTTTCTCTCATTCTGGAGGTTGTGTTTTCATGTTTTTAATTGTTTCTTTTGTTGTGCAGAAGCTTTTAAGTTTGATGTAATCCCATTTATTGATTTTGCTTTTTTTTTTTGTGGTTTTGGTGTCATATCCAAAAAAAAAAAAAATTTCTAAGACCAGTGTTAAGGAGACTCTTCCCTATGTTTTCTTTTAGAAGTTTTATGTCAGGTCTTATGTTTAAGCCTTTGATCCATTTTAAGTTAATTTTGTAAGTGGTGTAAGATAGGGGTCCAGTTTTATTTTTTTGCATGTGTTTTCCAGTTTTCCAAGTACCTTTTGTTAAAGAGACCATCCTTTTCCCATTTGGTGTTCTTGGCTCCCTTGTTGAATGTTAGTTGACTATGCAGAGGTATATGCAGAGGTTTAATTCTGGGGTCTTCATTTTGTTCCATTTGTCTATGTGTCTATTTTTATGCCAGTACCTTACCTTTTTAATTACCATAGCTTTGCAGTATAGTTTGAAATCAGGAAATCAGCAAGTGTGATACCTCCAGCTTTGTTCTTCTCTTTCATCATTGCTTTGGCTATTCAGGATTTTTCTGTTTCCATACAAATTTAAGGTGTTTTTGCTTATTTGTTTGTTTTTGTTTTTGGTAAAGAATGACATTAGAATTTTGATGAGGATTGCATTAAATCTATACATGGCTTTAGATAGTATGGATATTTTAAAATATTCTTCTGATCCATTAAGATGACATCTCTTTCCATTTGTTTTTTATTTTTCAATTTCTTTCATTTCTTGTAGTTTTCACTGTATAGATCTTTCCTTTCCTTGGTCAAATTTATTCCTAGTTATTTTATTGTTTTTGAAGTTGTCATGAATGGGATAGTTTATTTTTTTTGGATGTTTCATTATTAGTGTATAGAAATGCAACTAATTTCTGTTTTTTTTTTTAATTTTATATCCTGCAACTTTTTTGAAATCATTGATTAGTTCCTGCCGTTGTTTGGTTGTCTTTGGGATGTTCTAAATACAAAATCATATCATCAGCAAATAGTGACTATTTTACTTCTTCCTTTCTGATTTGGATGTCTTTTATTTCTTTGACTTTCCTAATTGCTCTAGCTAGTGCTTCTACTACTATAGTGAATAAGAATGATGACAGTGGGCATCCTTGTCTTATTTCTGATTTTAGAGGAAAAAGCTTTCAATTTTCCTCCATTGAGTATAATGTTAGCTGTGAATTTGTCATATATGGCCTTTATCATGATCAGGTATATTCCTTTCTATACCCAATCTCTTGAAGGTTTTATCATGAAAGAAAGTTGCATTTTCTCAAATGTTTTTTCCACATCTTTTGAGATGATTATGTGATTTTTATCTTTCATTGCATTGCATATATTGAAACATTCTTGTGTTCCAGGGATAAATCCCACTTGGCCATGGTATGTAATTCTTTTAATGTGTTCTTGAATTTGTTTTGATATTTTGTTGAGAATTTTTGCATCTGTATTCATCAGAAATGTTGGTCTATAGTTTTCTTGTATTGTCTGCATCTGGCTTTAGTATCAAGGTAATGTTGACCTTGTAGAATGAGTTTGGAGTGTTTTTTCCTCTTCAAATTTTTGGAAGATTTTGAGAAGGACTGACATTAATCTTTCACTAAACGTTTGGTAGAATTTTCTAGTGAAGCCATCTGGTCCTGGGGTTTTCTCTGTGGGGAGGGTTTTGATTACTGATTCAGTTTCTTTACTCATTGGTCTGTTCAGATTTTCTGTTTCTTCCTGGTTCAGTCTTGGTAAGTTGTGCATTATAGAAATTTATTAGTTTCTCTCAGTTATGTAACTTGTTGGCATATAATTGTTCATAGTAGTTTCTTATGATCTTATGCATTTCTGTAGTTATCAATTGTAATGTCTCCTCTTTGATTTCTATCATTATTTATTTGAGTATTCTATTTTTCTTCTTTAGTCTAGATAAAGGTTTGTCAATTTTGTTTATCTTTTAAAAAATATGCTCTTACTTTCATTGATTATTTTTTCTTGTTGTTCTGGTGTCCATTTCATTTATTTCCACTCTGATCTTTATTATTTCTTTCCTTCTGCTACCTTTGGGCTTAACGTCTTCTTTTTCTATTGCTTTGAAGCATAAAGGTAGATTGTTTGTTTGAAATCTTTCTAATTTCTTAATATGTGCATTTACCGCTATATATTTTCCTTTCAGAACTGCTTTTGCTGTATCCCATAAGCTACATTGTGTTTTTATTCTATTAAGATAAATTTTTCTTTCTTTTTTGATTTCTTCTTTGATCTATTGGTTGTTTAGAAGTCTATTGTTTAATTTCCACATATTTGTAGGTTTTTCATCTTTCCTCTTGTTGATCTCTAGTTTCACACCATTGTGGAATTGACTAATATTTTGATTCATTGATTATACTTTATGGATGGCTTCTGAAACTAGTTGGAAGTACTTCTCACAGGCTTGTATACATAGCTGGCCAAAATGCTTATGTTTCAACGGACGTCTAGAAAAGACAAAAGGTAAAAAAGGGAGAGAGAGAGGCAGAGGGAGAGAGAGAGAGAATAAGAGAGTATAATCAAGGATGTTTATAAAAGGATTTTATAGACCTGTAAGCATAACATTAGAAAGGCTAAAGTCCAAAAGAAACATACATCCATAAAAATTAGTAAGGACGAACCTATGAAAATTTAAATATATGTTCAGAGCTAGAGGTGCAAAAGACTTAGGGCTGACAGAAAAATACAGATGATAGAGATAAAACAAAACGTTTATTTTCTTTCTTTCTTATCTGCCACAAATATTGGCAAAAAGAAAAGTTTTATTAATTTAATAATTAATTAATTTATTAATTTATTAGTTTTATTAATCTATCCCTCCCCCCTAGAGAAAGATGGCCTTTATATATCTAAATGAATTACATTAAATTAAAAAAAAGAATGATAATATCAAAAGATGTAGAAGAAAAAGATGAAAAGGTTTTAATAATAAAATTTATCTAAAAAGCAAAAGAAAGCAAACTATAAATTAAACTTCATAAGCAGGAGCTCAGACAGTTTAATTTTTAGTATTTTTAAACTTGACTGTATACCAACACATTAGAAAGTTTTGTCATTGTTGCTGTTGTTGAGATATAGGTCATCTTCTCCCTTTTGTTACAGGTAGATATATAAATAAGCTCTTCTTACTGCTTTCCTTAAGAGTTTTTGATATTTAGAAAACACAAGCTACCAGAAGACAGGGCTCTCCCTAAATTTTCTGTAAACCTATGTAACTAATTTATTCAATGTGCTGGATTTGGTGGGGAACAAATGAATAACTTTAAATGGGTTCCCAATATCTCTTCAGTCCCATTCCCGAGACTCATTCTTCCTCTTCCCTTGGATAAAATTTGGGGAAATCCTAGAAATTTCTCATGACTTTAAGATAATAAAACTCTAGTTTGGTGTAATATAACTCAAGTCTATACATTATAATATCAAATTTCTGAAAACTAAATAAAACTTTCTTCTCTCCCCTAAGACAGGCTTGATGCAGCCGGAAGCCTTCAGTGGTTTGGGAGGTAGGATCAGCTGCTTTCTCCTTCCCAGCTCTACCTTCTCAGTCTGAATTAATTGTTGCATTTGGATGTTTGAGATTGTGGCATAAAGGAGAGAAAGGAAAAGTACTGGTACTGTTATAATACCACATTTATCGCAGAACCATAATCCTTGGTCTTTCTTCTCATAGGGTACATTTGCTGGTCCTTTGGAGTATTCATCACATAAAAAGATGGACATTTATTGTTTCAGGAAATAAGAAGTCTGAAGGTAGGAAGTTCAGAAATAAAAAAGGCAGTTCAGTGATGCTATCATGAATTCAGGTTCTTCTCATCTTTCTACTTCTCCATCCTTATGTGTTGGCCTGTATCTTTATGCCTGTTTTCTCCTGGTGGCAAGACAGAAGTTGTGTAAGGCTTATATCTGTACTACAGGTAAATATGATAGGAAAATATAGAAAGCCATGGGGCATATTAATTATTTGTTCCTTTTTTAATGACAATAATAAGGAATAATTTTATGAAGTTTGTCATGTGTTTTTTAAAAAATAACCTTTGTAATTTAAGGACAATTTCAGATTCAAAGAAAAATTATAAAGATAATACAGTTTCCATATACTTCACACTCAGTTTCTCCTATTATTAGCCTGTTACATTAGTATGCTACATTTGTTATAATTAATAACCAACGTAGATACATTATTATTCACTAAAGCTCACACTTTCTTCATATTTCCTCAGTTTATACCTAATGACCCCCTACTTTTTTTTTTTTTTCTGTTGCAGGATCCCATCCTGGACATTCTATTACATTTTGTTTTGTCTCCTAAAGCTTCTCTTGGCTCTGACAGTTTCTTGGACTTTCCTTGTTTTTGATGACCTTGAAAGTGTTGAGTCGTACAATCATGTGTTTTGTAGAATGTCTCTCAATTGGTATTTGTCTGATTTTTTTTTTTTTTTCATGGTGAGGCTGTGGTTAGGTGTTTTGGGGAAGGAAAATCACATGGATAAAGTGACATTTTCCTCATACCATATCAAAGGTACATTCTATCAACATGGTTTGTGACTGTTGATGTTGACCTTAAGCATCTGGCTGAAGCAGAGATTGTCAGGTTTCTCCACTATAAAAATATTTTTCTCCCTTTCCATACTGTACTCTTTGGAAGGCCATCATTATGTGTAACTGTCACTTAAGGAGTGGGGAGTTACGTTCCACCTTCAAAAAGGTGGAGCATCTACACAAATTAATTGTGTTTTTTTCTGCATGGGAGATTTGTCTCTTCTCCCATATTTATTCAATTCTTCACTCTTTTTATTGTTGTTATCAGGATGGACTTTATGTTATACTTTGGATAATAAAACAATACTATATTTTGTTGCTGAAATTATTCCAGCTTTGGTCCTTAGGAGCTTTTTCAGTTGGCTCCTATTTCTCTTTGGCAAACTACCATCATTGTGTATTTTATAATTTATAATTATTATTATTATTAATTTGAGCATTTTCTTACTTGCTACCACTACAGTATGCTCCTGGGGAAATTTTGCATATTTTCTGCCCATGTCCTAGCGTCAGTTTTTTCTCCAAGGGCCATTATTCCCTTTGTTGGAGGATGGCATGGAAAACCAAGATTTGTGATCCCTCAGTAATGGGTCCAGAAGTAAGGGCTGCAAGGAGATGAACACTTCTAGAATTACAAAGCAAATCAAGAAGGAAAGGAATCTTCTCATATTAAGAGGGGGCATTCAAATTTCTATTTAGAGGGAAAGGAAAAGTGGCAGGGATAGAGTTGATGACCTAGGAACCTAACTATTGGGCCCCAAAGTACTTAAAATCCTTCCAGTGTTTACTGACATCTCTAAGAAATTATCAAAAGTAAGCCTATGCTGTATGATTCCAACTATATGATGTTATGGAAAAGGCAAACTATGGGGACAGTAAAAAGATCAGTGTTTGACACTGATAAGTGGAGCATTGAGGACTCAGAGGGCAATGAAAATACTATGTATGATATCATAATAATGGGTACATTTAATTACAGATTGGTCCAAACCCAGTTAATGTATAACACCAAGAGTGAACTCTAAGGTCAACTGTGGAGTTTGGGTGATTATGATGTGTCAATCTAGATTCAACCATTGTAACAAATGTATTATTTTGGTGGGAGACATTGATAATGGGGGATATGCTTGTATAGGGCAGGGAGTATATGAGACATCTATACCTTTCTCTTCACTTTTACTATGAACCTAAAACTACTCTAAGAAAGTAAAATTTTGGTAGAAAAAAAAAACTAATGGAAATACACACTTATAAAAGCAACGAATAAAAACCATGAATATGTTAAAAAAAAGTGAGCCTATTCATAATCCATAGTATTATTTCCTAAAATGGGCTTTCCTCACCCACTCTTCAGTACCTTTTTTAACTTGCAGATTCACTGAAGTCTCTAAGTTTTATTCCTGAATTAATAACTAATAACGTAGAAAACAAAACAGTAACATAACAATTCCCCCCCCAATCTCTCCTAAAAACTTGGATTTAAGGCTCTTGTTTCCTCACTTTGTTTCCACTTTTGTTCTGTCTATAGTTTTTCTTTCTTTCTTTCTTTTTTTTAGTATAGGGATATACTAACACCCATATGTTTGAAAAAAATCCTACATCCCAGCTTAGAGGGTTGTGTGTCTTTCTATCCTATTGATTCTAAAGCACATAAGCCCTTTAAGTAGGCTGGCTAAACCTCTCTTGAATGATGGAGGAATGCAGTGAAGTCAAGAGAGAAAAACAGAATTATTCTTAAGAGTTGGCAGTGGAGAGTCAGAAGAATAGATTGCAGGCATGTAATATAATAAATTTTATTTTTACCCCATAATAACTTCAAACATGAGAAGTTGCTGTTTCTTAGGTTACATCTCTGACCCAGTACACAATTTCTTTAGCTCAAAAAATGGCATCAAATGAACTGTTAACTAAAGATCAATGATGCAAAAATGTACTTAATTTGTGCCCACAGTGCCTGAGGAATGGAATACCTAAAACTACCACTTATGATTAGTCAAGATGTACTTAGTTTCAATGCCCACTAGTGTGATCTGCAGCACTTTGTTTAGATATTAATAATGGCATTATTTTTTTTAAGATTTTTATTTATTTATTTGAGAGAGAGAATGAGAGAGAGCACATGAGAAGGGGGAGGGTCAGAGGGAGAAGCAGGCTCCCCGCTGAGCAGGGAGCCCGATGCGGGACTCGATCCCGGGACTCCAGGATCATGACATGAGCCGAAGGCAGTCGCTTAACCAACTGAGCCACCCAGGCGCCCAATAATGGCATTATTAAATGAAAAGCTGGCTCACTTTAAACTATAGAAAATAGAACCCTTCCTTTCTGAAGTTGTGGTTGATAGCATGTTCATTGGGAGTAGAATATTGGTTATGAATCTAATTTAAATGTATTTGTTGTATAACTTCTGATACAGGTTTTCAGATTAAGCAAATTTAAGGGGCTGATACTTGAGGCATTAATTTTGAAGAGAAAGGTAGGGGGGATGAAAAAAATAAGTGCCTATAATATTTTGAAAATAAATTAATTTTAATAACACGGCTCTAGTTCTATAGGGTTTTCTTTTAATTCCCCTTCATTACCTCCTTGGCTATTCATTTCTTCATGTGACTGTGTCTGTTGCAATGTTTCCTGTGGGACAACTGTGTCTTAATATTTTAGCATCAGCATAGCCATGTAATTATCTGTAAATAATTTAGCATGTATTTCATTCATGTGGAAATGATCCAATTAGCCAAAGTGAGGAAAAATAAAAACTTCGAATGAGATGTTAAGCCACTCACAGTGTGGTTTTATTTATTATTATTATCATTTAAGTTCTTCAGTGTTAGCTAATTAAAAATATTTTCTATTTCAAATTATCTGCTAAGTTCCTCCAACTAGTTTGAAGCTATTAATACTCATTTTCTCTTTCTTGAAGTGTTTGGCACCAAAACAAATCTTTGCCTATGGTTGTTGTGGATTTGTAGGAAGGTTACCTAAGATTGCTTTCACTGTGGCTAAGGCTCTCCCTTCAATAAGTTAATTGGCTCACCCCCTTTCCCCAGAGATATAGACTATATCATTCATCATGAATATAGACTTCCCCACTTGTCTACTTATCACAAAGTTAATGATAGGAGTGCAGCAGTGGCACAGATAATTAAAAGCTGTAGATTAGATTACCCAGTACTCCCTTCCACTAATATTAGTTGTGAGGGTCTTAGAATTTACAGGAGAGGAAGGAGATGATTTTGGGGACATGTGCGTTCTGACTTATGCCAGCAAAACCTACCGTATAGATGTTCTGCTGATACATAATTTAACATAACTGAACTTAAATGAGAAGAATCCTCACTATTCTATTTTTCTTCCTATGAGTTACAAATAAGTTTGATGTTAATAGATTAAATAAATTAAATTCAGTTCTGAAAACTAGCTTATTGATAGGATGTTTGATTGTTGAAAAGAGAGAGAACGCCTCCTTCCAAGTTTTACTTATCCAAACGGATTCAGTTGAGTACCAAACACACAAACAAAACTATCATCAAGATGCAGCCATCAAAAGGAATGAGATCTTGCCATTTGCAACGACGTGGATGGAACTGGAGGGTATTATGTTGAGTGAAATAAGTCAAACAGAGAAAGACATGTATCATATGATCTCACTGATATGAGGAATTCTTAATCGC
>NW_028041498.1:0-465 GCF_054177405.1 Leptonychotes weddellii
TGAGCTTAACTTAACTTCCCATATGGCAGTTTCTTCATCTGCAAAATGGGGAAAATATGGGGCTTAGAAAATCACCTTTTGGGTAATTGGTGCTCAATAAATGTCCACTGTTGCCATTATTGTTGTTATCACTAAATATTTACCAAGAGTTATAGCGAGCCAGGTGCTGTGGTTTTATGAGAAATGCAGAACATGTTCCGAGGTTCAGAGGCGTTCTGGGTTGGCTTTATGGAGCTGCAGCGCGCTCAGGGCTGCGTCATCCTCAAGTCTCTCAGACGTGGGGAGAAGGATGCTTAGCAGTGGAAACTGCTAAGTAAATGGTTTTTGCTACTTTAAAACAAGGACAACACTGTCATCTCTTCATGCTTCATCTGTTAAAGTCTTTGCTCAGGGCTGGTCATTCTTAAACAGAGCGTGACACCGCGTGACGCTGAGGAGATCCTAGGGAAGATCCTGGTTTAAAAT
>NW_028041499.1:0-465 GCF_054177405.1 Leptonychotes weddellii
TCAATCAATGAATATTCTTAAGTACCTCCAATATGTAATCAGTGTGGAATACTATCAGGGTTATAAGTCACAGTCTGCATTTCAGAGTTCTCGTGGAGTTTATGGTCTTTGCAAACAGCTAATAGCAAGAAGTATGCTTTAAATGCTCTGAGCTTTGTTGTTGTAAATGTTTATTTCTTTTATAAATTACTCTGGTTGGGCTTTCCTAGCATTTCCTAGCATCTATTCCTAAGGCTCAGCGTATGTCTTTTGTCACCTAAAACACGAGGGGCAGCATCCAAGAGAAATGAGCTCATCCATTGGGGACTCTCGCTGTTCTATTAGAACTTGTGGATTCTCAAGGGAGATTCTTTTTAGGAAAATAACTCAAATGTCAGCATTAAAGTACAATGAGACCGGACTTGGGTCACAGTCTTGCTTCTTAATTGCTATTTGACCTTGGTAAGCCTCAAGCTTTTCAGAGTC
>NW_028041500.1:0-465 GCF_054177405.1 Leptonychotes weddellii
ACAGCTCTCCTGCCTGGGGAGAACAGGTAGGGTGACATCAGTAGCTACACCCAGCAATGGGTGCTGCTATGAATTAAGTCCACATCTGGATGTAGCACTGGAACCCTCCATGCTTAGTACTGGTTTTGCTTTGAGGATGATTGGCTGTATATCTATGTCTATCTCTATAGAGTGATAGAGAAGTATCTATAGATAGATATAGACATAGAGATAGATATGTAATTTGAACAGTGAAGAGCTCTGGAGTAGTGGAAAGAATGCATACAAGAGTAAGCTTGATTACTGTCTGATCTTGGAGAATTTCCTGTATGAGCAGAGGGAGTTTCTGCTGTCAAAGGAACCCAAGGGTGACAATGTATGCACCAAACATGAATGAGCTTTTTATTTTGTTATACTTTACTGGCAATGGACAGCTATTTGATGATTGCAAGTCAGGGCAAGTTGATTAATGCCTTGTTTCAGGAA
>NW_028041501.1:0-465 GCF_054177405.1 Leptonychotes weddellii
CCAAAGACCATTCCACAGGATAAATATGCTTTTTAAAAAACATTTTAAATTTCCATTTTTTTCCCGAGGCAAGTAGGCCTGTGGTGTTTTAGAAATTAATCAGAAGAATCTTGGAAACTGGAAATTATTTTTTTGTATTAGAAAGTGCATGGTGGGCCGCCTGGGTGGCTCAGTCATTAGGCATCTGCCTTTGGCTCAGGTCATGATCCCCGGGTCCTGGGATCGAGCCCTGCATCAGGCTCCCTGCTTGGCTGGAGGTCTGCTTCTCCCTCTCCCACTCCCCCTGCTTGTGTTCCTTCTCTTACTTTGTTTCTCTCTGTCAAAAAATAAATAAAATCTTTAAAAAAAAAAAAAAAGAAGAAGAAAGAAAGCGCATGGTTTTCAGAGCAACTTGTATAAAACAATCCCCCCGCCCAGAAAAAAAAAAAAAGAATTTCCCTAGACCCTTGAAACTCATAATGAAAG
>NW_028041502.1:0-465 GCF_054177405.1 Leptonychotes weddellii
TCATATTAAGTTTTTTTAAGGGTGATACTAGTTATATGCTTTCTGGACTAGAAAGTAGGCAAGCTAGAATTTGAACATAGGCTATTCTGTCCCCAAAGCTATTGTGCCAGAAAGAGGTACACATGGTGAGTCAACTGTTTAAAAAAAGGTTAGGGAGGCCTGTGGGAAAAAAAAAAAAAAAGGAAAATATGCCCAAATGATAGTTACTGGGCTAAGATGGTAGAATTCTAAGTGTTTTGTTTTCATCTATTTTTCCAAACTTATTATACCTACTTTTAGACTTAAAAAGAAAACATAGAGTACCAGAACCTTTAGAACAGCAGAGCTTAAATTCCATGACATTCTAGAACTGTGAACTATTTTACCGGTATTGAGAGGTGGTTGGCACTGTAGTACCACAATGGAGAGGAGAAGTGTTGTGGAAGTGTACCTACTCACCAGCTATGGTTTTTTTTTTTTTTTTTA
>NW_028041503.1:0-465 GCF_054177405.1 Leptonychotes weddellii
ATCTTTAAACCATGTTGGGCTTATTTTTGTGTATAGTAAAAGAGAATGATCCATTTTCATTCTTTTTTTTTAAATTTTATTATGTTATGTTAGTCCCCATACAATACATCATTAGTTTTTGATGTGGTGATCCACGATCCATTGTTTCCATATAACACCCAGTGCTCCATGCAGTATGTGCCCTCCTTAATACACATCACCAGGCTAACCAATCCCCCCTCCCCCCTTCCCTCTAAAACCCTGTTTGTCTCTCAGAGTCCATACTTTCTCATGGTTCATGTCTCCCTCCAATTCGATCCCCCTCATTTTCCCCTTCCTTCTCCTAATGTCCTCCATGCTATTCCTTATGTTCCACAAGTAAGTGAAACCATATGATAATTGACTTTCTCTGCTTAACTTATTTCACTTAGCATAATCTCCTCCAGTCCCATCCATGTTGATGTAAAAGTTGGGTATTCATCCTTT
>NW_028041504.1:0-465 GCF_054177405.1 Leptonychotes weddellii
CCGTGCGGGGCATGCGCGTCCCTTCTGACAGGAGCCCGACCTCCTCAGGACCCCCTGTGGGGGCTTCTGAAGGACGTGGGTCCGCATCCACACTGACAGGAGCCCAGCCTCCTTAGGACTCGCTGTGGAGGCCTGGGGAGGATGTGGGGCCGCGTCCACACCGACAGGAGTCGGGCCTTCTCAGGACCTGCTGTGGAGGCTTGGGGGTGGGAGGGGGGGACGTGGGGCCTCGTCCACGCTGACAGGACCCGTTGTGGAGGATGTGGGGCTGCGTCCAGGCTGACAGGAGCCCGGCCTCCTCAGGACCCGCCTGGGAGGAGAAGGTGAGGAGAAGCCGCCTGAGCGGGGACTGCCGAGGGGGTCCGTGCCCACAGGAAGGGCGCGCTGTGTAGACCGTGGGGTTTCCGTGGCTTTGTGTGTGGTGACGTGGGCTCCCCCGCGGTGCTGGGTGCGGGGCTGTGCGGT
>NW_028041505.1:0-465 GCF_054177405.1 Leptonychotes weddellii
TTCAAAAGAACTTCCATATGCTAAAGATGACCGACCTCCTAGATACCTACAAGATACCAGAGGTCTTGCCATTGTCAAGTTAATGTTTTTTCCCCTCTAGCAAGGTATTAACATTAAGGTAGTGGGGGGATCCCTGGAAGAATGTCACACGTGTCCCACCCAGAGTGGGGGGTTGGGGGAGGTTGCAGGGTGTCAGCTTCTGCTTAGTCTTCAGCTTCGGCTCCCTCATCATCTTTTTGCTTGCTTTTGGGCAGCTGTGTTTTTCTTTTTCTTTTTTTTTTTTAAAGATTTTATTTATTTATTTGACAGAGAAAGACACAGCGAGAGAGGGAACACAAACGGGGAGTGGGAGAGGGAGAAGCAGACTCCCCGCCGAGCAGGGAGCCCGACGCGGGACTCGATCCAGGGACTCCAGGATCATGACCTGAGCCGAAGGCAGTCGCTTAACCAACTGAGCCACCCAGG
>NW_028041506.1:0-465 GCF_054177405.1 Leptonychotes weddellii
GTGGCTCAGTCGGTTAAGCATCTGCCTTCACCTCAGGCCATGATCCCAGGGTCCTGGGATCGAGCCCTGAGTTGGGCTCCCCTCAGCAGGGGAGTCTGCTTCTCCCTCTCCCTGCCGCTCCCCCTGCTTGTGCTCTCTCTCTCTCTCTGTCAAATAAATAAATAAAATATTTTAAAAAATAAAAGGCCCAAATCAAACTTCTAGAGATTAAAAAAAAAGTCTGAAATAAAAATATATTGGATAAAATTTAAAATGAAGCCTCATACTATTGTTATTAGAATTAAGGTAACAAATTTAAAATGCTTAGCATCATGGGCGCCTGGGTGGCTCAGTCGTTAAGCGTCTGCCTTCGGCTCAGGTCATGGTCCCAGGGTCCTGGAATCGAGTCCCACATCGGGCTCCCTGCTCCACGGGAAGCCTGCTTCTCCCTCTCCCACTCCCCCTGCTTCTGTTCCTGCTCTCGCT
>NW_028041507.1:0-465 GCF_054177405.1 Leptonychotes weddellii
AATTAAGTGGCTAGACACATAATGAATTTATAAAGCATAAATGGCTTTTCTAAAATTCAGAAAAAAGTTATTATATTTAATGGAAATAAATTCCCTTTTATAATAGTAACACAAAATATGAAGCACCCAAATGGACTTATAAAGAATTTTGCAAACAATGTGAAGACAGCCAAAAAAACTGATAGCTACATGAAAAAAGAATGTAGTAAATGAAAATCATTCACTTACAGGGTTAATGCAATTGCATTTAAATTCCCAGTGGGATTTTCTGAAACATGTTCAAGTAAAATTAAGATTCATCTAGAAGAATAAATTCATGAGTAGAGCTGAGAAAAGATAAAATAGAAACAAAATAGAAAATGACTGACTTGTGATATTTGTTGTACTAGATGTAAAAACATAGTTTAATATTAATATATTTAAAACAGGTGGTGGTGGTGGCCCAGAATGGAATACTAACAGGGA
>NW_028041508.1:0-9626 GCF_054177405.1 Leptonychotes weddellii
CCCAGCAGTTTTTTTATAGATACAGACAAGCTTATTCTAACATTTATATGCAGTCACAGGCCCTAGGATAAAACAACCTTGAAAAAAAAGAATAAAGTGAGAGGAATCACTCTATCCAGTATTAATGTTTACTATGTAACCACAGTAACCAAGATAGTGTGGTATGGGTGGAAGGCCTGACACATGAATCAATGCAACACAAGAGAGAACCCAGCAATAAACCCACACAAAGATGCTTAACTGATTTTTGACAAAGGTGCAAAAGCAAATCAATGAAACAAAAAGTGCTTGAGGAATATACACCTCAGGCAAAAATATAACCCTTAACCTAAACCTCACACCTTATAAAGAAATCAAAATAGGCGTGCCTGGGTGGCTCAGTCAGTAAGCGGCCAACTCTTAGTTTCGGCTCAGGTCATGATCTCACGGGTTGTGAGAGCCCCACATGTCAGACTCCACACTCAGCGGAGAGTCTGCTTGAAGATTCTCTCCTTCTGCCCCTACTCGCGTGCATGCACACTCTCTCTCTCTAAAATAAATAGACCCTAAAAAAAAATCAAAATAGACTGCTGCCATAAACAGAAAATAAGAGTATAAAATTCTTAGAAAACAACATAGGAGAAAATCATCAGGATCTAGGAATAGAAAATAATTCCTAGACTTGACATGATCCCTAAAAATGATAAAATGATAAATTGGACCTCATCAAAACTAAAAGCTTTTGCTCTGTGAAAGGCCCTATTAAGAAATGAAAAGACAAGCTACATACTAGGAGAAAATATCTGCAAACCACATATCCAATAATGGAATAAAATATATAAAGAACTCCCAATACTCAACATTAAAAAAAGAATCCAATAAGAAACATGGCAAAAGACATCCATGAACGTTTTATAAAAGAATACACTGCAAATAATAAAATGTGGCAAAAATGATGAAATGCTCACCATCATTAGCCATCAGGGAAATATAAAATGAAACCACAGTGAAATACCACTATTAGACTGGATAAAATAAATAATAGTGAGGACACCAAATACTGGCAAGGATATGAAGAAACTGGATCATTCATGTATTACTGGTGGAAATATAAAAAGGCCCAACTACTTTGGCAGTTTCCTATAAAGCTAAATATGCAATTACCATACAACCCAGCAACTGTATTCTTAGGCATTTATCCCAGAAAAATAGTAAGTTCATATTTATATAAAAACCTGTACATAAATGTTCATAGCAGTTCAATTCTCAATAGCCAAAAACTGGAAACAACCCAGATGTACTTCAGTGGGTGAATGGTTAAACAAACTGCTACATCCATATCAGAGAGTACTACTCACTACTCTGCAATAAAAAGGAATGAACTACAGTCACATGCAACAACTTTCATGGACCTCTCTAGGAAATTATGATGAATGGGGGAAAAAAATCAATCATAAAGGGTTACATATTGTATGATTCCGTTTATTTAACATTCTTAAAAATTATAACATTATAGAAATGAAAAACAGTAAGTGATTGACAGGTAGGAACTTGGAGATGGGTGACAGCAAGGAGCTAAATGTGTTTAAAAAAGAGCAATATAAAGTATCCTGTGGTGATGGAAATGTTCTGTATTGCAATTGTTTGTAGATACATAAACCTACACATGTGATAAAATAGCACAGAACTAAACACACACAGACAAAACATACGAGCATAAGTAAAACTGGGGAAATCTATGTAAGATCAGTGGACGGTATCAACATTAATATAAAGGTTGTGGTCTTGTACTATATAGGACACAGTACAATATACAAGAGATCTCTCTGTATTAGGTCTTAACACATGCATGTCAATTTAATTCAGTCTACAATTATCTCAAAACAGGAAGTTTATTAGAGAAAAAATACTAAACCTTGGGTCACGACCAGGGCAAAGATTTCTCAGATACATTATCAAAAGCACAGTCCATTAAAAAAAAATTGGCCTTCATCAAAATTAAAAACTTTTGCTCTGCAAAAGACACTGTTAAAAATATGAAAAGACAAACCACATACTAGGCAAGAATAATTAAAATCACAAGTGATAAAGGACTCCAGTAAACTAAATAGATTAAAATACTGCACAAGAGATTTGACAAACACTTCACCAAAGAAGAAAGAGATGGAAAATAAGCACACAAAAATGCTCAATATCATTAGTCATTAGGAAAATACACATGAAAACCATAAGATATCATTCTATACCTAAAGACTATCTAAAACTAAAAAGACTGACTGTATCAAGTATTGGCAAGGACATGGAATAACTGGAAATCTCATAAAGTGCTAATGGCAATACAAAATGGTAAAACCACTTAGGAAAACAATTTGGCTATTTCTTAAAAAATTAAACATACATCTACCACATGATCCATTCAGCCCACTCTGAGGTATGGACCCAACAGAAATGAAAGCAGTTGTTCATACAAAAACTTGTGCAAGCATGTTCACAGTAGCTTTATTTGCAAGAGCCAAAACCCAGAAATAACCTAAATGTCACCAACAGGTGAACAGATAAACAAACTGCAGAGCATCATACAATGGAATACTACTCACTAATAAAAGAAATCAACTATTCAGCAATAAAAAGGGACAAAGATGCAACAGGATGGAATATCTCAAAATAATTATGCTGAGTAGAAGTTAGAAGAGTACATACTGTATGATTCTACTTATATAAAGTTCTAGAGGGTACAAACTACTATATAGTGGCAGAAAGCAGCTGAGTAGCTAAAAGAAGAAAAATACTTACAATCAATGAAAGAGGATAAATATCCTTTAAAGGATAATTTTACAAATCAGTAAAAAAACACATTAATACCCCATTAGAAAAATGAACAAAAAACACAAAGAATTCAGCAAAGAAATGCCATAGCCAACATACCTTAAATAGTCTCACTTACTAGTAATCAAAAGAATGCCAGTTATAAATATAAAAAGAAACAATTTTCTTTATCAAATTGCCAAAAATAACATTTTTTTATGGGTAGTATTCAATATTGAATGAAAGCAGTAAAATGTTAAGTACTAAGATACACTGCTTAAGGGCACATAAATAAGAACGACTTTCTGAAAAACCTTTTGGGAGTTGTGGTTCATAAAATGACTCAACAATTCTAACTTTTATGAATCTAATTTATGAAAATAAAAAATGTGACCCAAGACTTATTTCAAGGTGCTCCAGTGCAGAGTTATTCATAATATGGACAAGGTAAATTGCTTAAATGAGAAACTGAACTGAATTAGGATATGAGAGAATTAAATCGTAAACATGAAACCTCTGAAAAAATTTAATGATGCAATTTATATAAAGTAGGATTATAACTAGAAATTTTTAAAATTTGTAAATGACTGGAAATAAATAAACTCAAAAAATTAACAAAGGTTTTTTAACAGATGGTGGAGGTTATGGTATGACTTTTTATTCTAGATGTTCTACAATGTATACTACCTTCATTATTAAAAAGAAAAATATGTTATATGAGTTTATTTTTCACACACACAAAAATCCATTTTTAACAAACACATGATAAGATTTATGGAAAGCCTCCCACTTTTCTTTAAGGTCCATTTCTAATAAGTCAGTTAACCAGGGGAAGAAAATAAGATCACCATAAAAGGAGGAACCAGAATATTACCCATAAACTCCTCTGTCAGCGTTCCCCAAAGCATTTCACATTTGCCTATTATTTCCAACTTTTAAAGATATGGAATAAAATATAGAGAAGACAGTCTTCTCTGAAAAATAAGGCCCTTTACTTACCATCTTCTGCTAAAATCTTGGCTGCATCTTTATCCTCTTCCCACTTCCCAGTCACAAAGCAATCTCTGATACTATTCATAACCTTACACAGAAAAGTCAGCACTTAGTTGACACGTTCCAATCACTCAACAAAACAACTGAAATTAAGAAACAGTAGTAGGTGACAACTTACCTTTAAATACTTTTCAAGACACATTTTTTTTGGAAATTCTCATTCCAACTAGACATATGAGATATGTTAATCTTTGATGTAGATAGTATAAGCATAGAGATAAAAACTTAAATGTCATAACATTAAGCAGTGGATGGGGAGGTACTATTAGCTCACTGACTTCGTAAGTAAACAAACGTATTTACTAAAGCAACTGATTTTCAAGGATTATTAGTATTCCTAAGGCAATGCAGTTAGACAGCATTTAGAAAGTTGGTTTTACTATTTGTTAATCCAGACTTACTGTGGCTATTTGAAAATTTAATTACTTGACCAATGATAATTTTCTGACAAAGGCTAAATGTCCTGGATAAGCACGATCGGGCAGAAAGTACTGATGAAGTTCTCAGTCTCAGACCTGCTAGATCATCTAGTATATACATGTAGCAGATGCTGGGTGCCCCCCTTAAATATAGAGTAAAACCTGTACACAACTCTCTGTTTCAGAATCTCTTTCCTGGGGAAACTGACCTATGACAGCTCATGTCATTCACTGCCAAGGCCTTAAAAGCACACTTATAGAAATCTTCAGATAGGTCCTGGCTTACACCTCAATCACATTTTGGTCATGAATCATGTTTTTCATATACAACCTCACTCTCAAAGAGCAGCTTTGAGGCTGGCATGATTACAATGGATGCAAAAGCAAATCTGTTCATTTACTCATTTCTTCATGCCTATAATCACTCACTAAATATTTACTAAACATCTGCTCTATGCCAAGAAGCTTCGTAGGCAACTGAAGGATGGCAGACTGTTAGAAGAAAATCCTTACTTCTTTCTCGAAAATTAACAATTGACTTAGGGGAACCAAAGACCAAAAAATTAAAAAATAGACCCTCTATGATAAAAACACTAAACAAACCAAGAGTAGAAGGGAACTTCCTCAACCTGATAAACAGCATCCATAAAAAACCCACAGCTAGCATCATACTAAATGGTTAAAATAGAGAACTTTCCCCCTAAGATCAGGAGTAAGACAAGGCTGTCTCCTCTCACCACTTCTATTCAACACTGTACTAGACATTCTAGCCAGGACAATTAGGCAAGAAATTGAAATAAAGGCACCTAGTTTAGAAAGGAAAACTACCTCTACTCATAAGTGAAATGGTCTTGTATATAGAAAATCCTAGGGATCCACTGAAAAACTTTCAGAATAAATGAGTTTAGCAAGGTTGCAAAATACTAGATCAATATACAACAATAAATTCTATTTCTATACACTAACAATGAACAATCCAAATATAAAATTGAAAAAACAGTTCCTTTTACAATGGCACTGAAAACAATAAAATACTGGAAATAAGTTCAATAAAAGAAGTGCAAAGCTTATACTCTGATAACTACAAAACGTTCTTGAAAGAAATTAAAGATCTAAATAAATGGAAAGGCATCCCATGTTAATGGAACAGAAGACTTAATATTGTTAAGATATCAATACCATCCTAAGTGATCTACAGATTCAACACAATCCCTATTAAAATCCCAATTGGCCTCTTTGGAGAAATGAAAAAGCTGATCCTACAATATAGAAAACCCAAGGGCTCCAGATAGGTAAAACAATCTTAAAAAAGAAGAACAAAGCTGGAGGACTCACATTTTCCAATTTCAAAACTTACTACAAAGCAACAGTAATCAAACAGTAAGGTATTAGCATAAAGAAAGATATAAGTCAGTGAAATATAATTAAGAGTCCATAAATAAACCCATGTATCTAATGGTCAAGTGATTTTCATTCAGGGTGCCAAGACAAGGCAATGGGGAAAGAACAGTCTTTTCAACAAATGGTGCTAGGACAGTTGGATATCTACAGGCAAAAGAATGAAGTTGAACTTATCTCATACCAAATACTAAAATTAACTTGAAATGGATCAATGACCTAAATGTAAGAACTATAAAACTACTAGATGAAAACATAAGAGTGAAGCGTCATGATCTCCGATTTGGCAATGGTTTCTTAGATATGATACCAAACACAGAAACAACAGAAATATAAATAAGTTAAACCTCATTAAAATTTAGAACTTTGTTGGGGTGCCTCGGTGGCTCAGTCAGTTAAACGTTTGCCTTTGGCTCAGGTCATGATGCCAGGGTCCTGGGATCAAGCCCCACACTTGGCTCCCTGCTCAGTGGGGAGACTTCTTATCCCTCTCCCTCTGCCCCTCTAGCTCCCCAACCCCACTCATGCTGTCTCTCACACACTCTCTCTCTAATAAATAAATAAAATCTTTTAAAAAAAATTTTAATTTTACACTTTAAAGACAACATACAGAATGAGAGAAAATATTTGTAAATCATATATCTGACAAATTGAATATATAAACAACTCTTACAACTCGATGACAAAAAAACCACAATTTTTAAAATGGGTAAACCAGGGGCGTCTGGGTGGCTCAGTTGGTTAAGCGACTGCCTTCGGCTCAGGTCATGATCCTAGAGTCCCGGGATCGAGTCCCATATCGGGCTACTTGCTCAGCAGGGGGTCTGCTTCTCCCTCCGACCCTCCCCCCTCTCATGTGCTCTCTCTCTCTCATTCTCTCTCTCAAATAAATAAATAAAATCTTTAAAAAAAAAAAAATGGGCAAACCATATGAATAGACATTTCTTCAAATGGCCAGTAAGCACATGAAAAGATGCCCAATATATTAGCTATCAGAGAAAAGCAAATCAAAACTACAATGAGATACTACTTCACACCAACAGAATGGCTATAATAATAATAATAATAATAATAATAGTAATAACAAGTGTTGGTAAGGATGTAGAGAAATCAGAAACCACATACACTGCTGGTGGGAATGTAAACCTGTGTAGCCACTTTTGGAAAGAGAAAATGGGGGAACATATGAGGGGGAAAACACTGTTTTCAGTAATCATATTAATAGTAACATGCATAATGTTATTCTGACACTATTTTGTACATAAGTGGGGTAAAGCAAATGAGTGATTCTAATTTCATCATCTTGAAAGTCAAACGGAATTAATTCCCCAGTGGAAAAACAGAGATACAAAAGTAAAATAAAAGAGGTTAAATAAGAACTCTGCAGTTCTGAATATGAATTGGAAATAACTGTATGAATTCTAGCTTTGGTCACTGAAAGGCCTAGAAACAATGACCAATCCATAGCAGTGTGTATTCCTATGCCTAGATTGTGATGCTGAAATACCATTTTGTACTAAAAGAAATCAGGACTTCTTATAGCTGCTTCCTAGTCTGGCATCAGAAATGTAGAAGATGATCCTGGAATACCTCATCATATCAGATGGCAAAGAAGCAATCAAAGACTATTAGGATCATGTCAAAAGAATTTAGGAACCAACTTAAGGAGACTCCCACTGGCCAGAAATGGGATAATAGGAGTATCCATAAGGATGACAAGTTCAGTGGAAGGAAACACTCAATATTAAAGTCTGTGAGTTCAAAATGATACTTAAAAAAGAAAAAGTCACATTTGGAGAATCATTCTGAAAACTAATAAAAAGAATCAAGTATTTATCCTGCTTATATGGAACTAAGTAACCAAATAGTTGATGAGGGGAAGTTTTCTTTATAGAAGTATTCCAGGTAATAAATAAAGAGCAATTTGAACAGAATCTCAGCATTTTACATCCTTAATAAGTTAATGGATCTAGGCATTGAGGATCAACAGATTTTAACATCATAAGATGATTTTATGTGCCACCATTTAGGAAGCTGTCTTCCCCCCCCCCCAAAAAAAAATCAAACCTAAATCTAATCAAATTTCTAGATGTGCTGTCCATAGGGTAGCTACAACCACATGGTTATTTAAATTCTAATGAATTAAGATTAAATAAAACTAAAATTAAATTAAAAATGTAGTTCTTCTGTCTCACTAGCTACACTTAAAGTACTCAAGAGACACAAGTAGCCACACTGGACTGCTCAATGATCGATAGATCATTTCCATCATCACAGACAGTTCTATTGGTATTGCTCTGCACCATTTTACAGGAAATACAGAAGAGAGGAGCCTGATAAACTGCACAGAAGGATGCAGTGCAATCCAGAAAAACCAGAATATGAGAAACTCTACACATCAAACAGTTTCTTAAACAAATAAAATATATGGGAAAAAAAGAGATGGATGGAGGGGACTGTAGATTAAGAGACTGAAAAGGCAGAGTGAAAACTAACCCCCCCAAAATCTGATAAAACTAACCTATAGTACAAACTTGGAGGATGAAATTATGAAGAAAAGTAGGAAATGATTACCATAAGAGTCATGGTTCCTTCTGCAGGGAGGACAGGACTATGACTGGGATGGACACACTGTGGTTACATGGGTCCTCACCTAGTAATCCATTACTTTAAACTGTTGTTTTTATGTGGTTTTCTATAACCTGTATGAAATTTTACTGCAAAAAAAAGTTACCTAAAATCTCATAAAGTGCTTAAGTGCTACTCAGTGAATTAAATTAAGTAATATGATAGTGATCAGGCCTAAGGAGTGATATTTAAGCAAAACTGAATGATCAAAAGAAGCCAGCCTTAAGAACATCAGAACATTCCAGAAGAGAAAACTGAGGGGCAAGAAGTCTAAGATGGGATTAAGCCTGGCAAGTTTGAGAACTCAATGAACTCCAGTGTCACTGAAGAGTGGTGAGCAGGGGAAGAAAATTTACCAGTATCATGGATTTTTTTGTTTACAAACAGTAGAAATTATAAATGTTAACTCAGGGACATGAGGTATATCCTAGTTATAAAACACAAAATATTTCAAATATATGAAAAATTATGTGCAATGCTTCAAAATAAAGATTAACACTACTATCCATTTTCCATTTCTCCATAACACATGCACAGAGTCTGCCTAACCTCAAAACACATTATTGCTTAGGATGCAGTCCAATATCTGGGGGAATGTCCTATTATCTCACAAAAATGAAAAGCTAGTAACAGGCAGGAAATACTGAAATCACATAATCTTCTTTTAGAACAATTCCCTAATTGCCTCAGAAGTGAAACAGAGATTCATATTCAGCCTTACCTCTTCTAAATCCCAATCATGGGGCGCCTCCACATGAAATCTGGAGCAGTCCAAAGAGTCAAGCTTATGTTTACACTCTCTTGAAGGCTGGCTGACACGAAACAACCCTCCAAGTTCTTCCCTGGTATCACCATCTTCTTCTTCATTATCCTCTGTCACTAAAGAGACCACCATGATGAAAAAGTGAGAACAAATCTTCACCCTAAAGGACCTGGGACTATGGGTCCCTGTTTGTGGTAGGTATGGTGGTGTCCCTGAGTGCATCAGCTACAGAAAGAGAAAAGGCCAGGGAACTACTGCTCAATGTGTCTGGAGGACCTAGGCCCTCCTACAAGAAAGCAGCAAAGTGTTCAGGGAGGAGACAGAACGTTGTGGGTTACAGAAAGAAAGGGACATTTAAAGGCAGAGCTTTTAATTAGCATAAAGAGTTCCTCTCGAAGACTGCTGAGTCTCTAATCACTAAGAGTACTTAGGCAAATTTGCAACGAAGTGGATGGAACTGGAGGGTGTTATGCTGAGCGAAATAAGTCAATCAGAGAAAGGCATGTATCATATGACCTCACTGATAAGAGGAATTCTTAATCTCAGGAAACAAACTGAGGGTTGCTGGAGTGGTGGGGGGT
>NW_028041509.1:0-465 GCF_054177405.1 Leptonychotes weddellii
CACACAGCCAAAAACCAAGTAGCAACAGTACTTAGAATGGAATCAAAGAGAATAAAACTTGCACCCGGTGTGATTCTCCTAACATTAACCCAGGGGAGTGAAAAGTAAAGGAATATGTCTCTCAGCCAGTATAATCTCAAAGGTTTTTGTCAAAAGGCTGAAATCTTAGAATCATTGGGAGGAAAACTTTTCTCTGTTTCGCCAAGAGATGATCACTTTCATTTTCTTTCCTTTCCAGGGACTAGAGACATGGTGAGAGCTTACTTTGACATGAGAGAAGCCAATTACAAAAATTCAGACAAATACTTCCATGCCCGGGGGAACTATGATGCTGCACAAAGGGGCCCTGGGGGTGCCTGGGCTGCTAAAGTGATCAGGTAACATAGCTCCTGGGGATGGAGGGATGGGTGAGCTGAGCATGCCAAGCTGTGATTTCCACCCTCCCCCATGGGTGCTGGTTCCCCA
>NW_028041510.1:0-465 GCF_054177405.1 Leptonychotes weddellii
TCCCAGTGTGGAGTCTGACACAGGGCTTGATCCCAAGACCCGAGTTGAAATCAAGAGTCGGACGCTTAACCAACTGAGCCACCCAGGCACCCCTTGATTAGACAGTTGTTTTTTTTTTTTAAGATTTTATTTATTTATTTGACAAGGATATCGAGAGAGGGAACACAAGCGGGGGGAGTGGGAGAGGGAGAAGCAGGCTTCTCGCGGAGCAGGGAGCCCGATGCGGGTCTCAATCCCAGGACCTCGGGATCATGACCTGAGCTGAAGGCAGACGCTCAACGAATGAGCCACCCAGGCGCCCCTAGACAGTTTTAAATGGACCTTTCTACAATGTGTTTTCTTTAAAAAAAAAAAAAAAGCTTTTAGGGGCGCCTGGGTGGTGCAGTCCGTTATGTCTCCGACTCTTGGTTTCAGCTCAGGTTGTGGTCTCTGGATTGTGAGATCAAGCTGCATTGGACTCCCCAC
>NW_028041511.1:0-465 GCF_054177405.1 Leptonychotes weddellii
ATTGGCCTTCTTTCTGTTTTCCTTCCTTTTTCTTTTTATCTATTAGATGATTGCTATAATTATATCAGACGTTTTGGGTAATGGTAATAAGGAAAACAATTGAGTTTTCTTGCATGGACTAAATATACATATATAATTAGGTAATGAATATTCAGTATATATTAACATAGTACTGCAAGTATGTAGTCATATATTTTTTTCTTGATGTGAATTAAGATATATATGCACATTCATTGTATGTGTTGAAATTATTTAAGTGGATAAAGAATCCTATACTTTGACAAAATCTGTGCACATGTGAAAAAATATAAAACTGCAAGATCCCTTGTTCTTTGGGTGTTGAGTTTGATGAGTTCTTTATAGATTTTGGATACTAGCCCTTTATCTGATATGCACTACTGGGTATTTTCCCCAAAGATACAAAAGTAGGGATCCGAAGGGGTACGTGCACCCCGATGTTTATAG
>NW_028041512.1:0-465 GCF_054177405.1 Leptonychotes weddellii
TTTCAACTTTTTGAGGAACCTCCATACTGTTTTCCAGAGTGGCTGCACCAGCTTGCATTTCCACCAGCAGTGTAGGAGGGTTCCCCTTTCTCCTCATCCTTGCAAACATCTGTCATTTCCTGACTTGTTAATTTTAGCCATCCTGACCAGTGTGAGGTGGTATCTCATTGTGGTTTTGACTGGTATTTCCCTGATGCCAAATGACGTGGAGCATCTTTTCACGTGTTGGCTACTGATTTGTATGTCTTTTTTGAAAGAAAAAAAAAAGTCTATGCATGTCTTCTGCCCATTTTTCAATGGGCTTATTTGTATTTTTAGTGTTCAGTTGTATAAGTTCTTTATGTTTTCTGGCTACTAATCCCAGATCAGATATATGCTTTGCAAATATTTTCCCCTTTCTGTAAATAAACTTTTTTTTATTATTATCCCTCCTCAAGGAGGTTTTTTTGACATTTTTCCAAATCC
>NW_028041513.1:0-465 GCF_054177405.1 Leptonychotes weddellii
GAACACTATAGGAGTTTGGTGAATACA
This sequence comes from Leptonychotes weddellii, assembly GCF_054177405.1. Lineage (NCBI taxonomy): Eukaryota > Metazoa > Chordata > Mammalia > Carnivora > Phocidae > Leptonychotes > Leptonychotes weddellii. The sequence goes on from NW_028041513.1 coordinate 28, forward strand.
CTTGCAGATATTCCCGTCCCCCAGAAGGATTTTGTTTTAAGCAGTTTATCAGAATGACCTAGGAGAGTCTTAGAACTTTAGATTTCCTGGAACCTAGCTATGCAGATCCTGATTCAGTAGGTTTGTAGTGAAGCTGCTGAGTCTCTATGTCTAAAACTTTCCTCATACGATTCCAGTGCTCAGGCCGATTTGGGCATCACTGGCAGCAAAATGGCCAATCTTCTGAATTTTTTATTCACTTAGCAGAGAAGGGCTAAATTAGAAATTACTGCTCTTAGAAAATAATGTGTATGTTTGGTGAGAGATCCACATCTTCCTTGAAAGGTAATGATGTCTCCCATGAGTAAACATTAATTTACAGTGTATTTGAGAAGGGAAAGATTTTCCCCAGATGGTTTCAGAAACTGATCTAATATTTGGGGTAAGTTTTGTCATTTC
>NW_028041514.1:0-465 GCF_054177405.1 Leptonychotes weddellii
TCTGTTGGTAAATGAATTATATACAATTGCAGTGTACTTGTGTAAGTACATACACCTACATGCTTAAATAAGTACACACATATATAAAAATACACTCACAATATAAAGTACATGCACAAATATGTGTGTGCATGTATATATGTGCAAACAATGTTTCCAGGGTTAGCTTATACCAAAAGAAAATAGTCATTATCTCTAGCCCGTAGGCTTCTGTGTCATTTAGAATATTCCTCTTGAATACCTATACATACTTTCTATTTTCTTCAATAACTTTTTATTCATCCAATAAAACCTAAAAATTAACAAAAAATTGCTTAAAACCAAAGCCTTACTAAAGAAATGGAAAAACGTTCCATGCTCATGGATTGGAAGAACAAATATTGTGAAGATGTCAATGCTACCTAGAGCAATCTACACATTCAATGCAATCCCCATCAAAATACCATCCACTTTTTTCAAAGAAAT
>NW_028041515.1:0-465 GCF_054177405.1 Leptonychotes weddellii
GCCTCTGCTTCCATTCGGCCACCGAACATTGCTAAGCCCATGGCTCCTTCCTTCTGCCACCCAGATTACTGCCCAAACCCGCCATAATGTTGGTCCCATCTTGTCACCTGTCAAAAGGCATTTTGTCTCCAGCACTGCTCCCTGAGCAAGCAACATAACAGAGAGAGACAGGGAGAGCCACAGAGGGTGAGCCAGAGAGACAGAGAGGCCGGCGGCGGCAATGGGCCTTGGACGGGAAAAGCAGGTCTCAGCTCGCAAAGCATCAACACAAAACAACCACAACAATTAAAAAAGAAACAGAAAAAAAAGAAGAAACAGAAAACCCCACACTTTCAGCCCATATATAGTTTCCTGCTGCCCGAAAGCTACAGACCCTGTGTTTCGGAATTAAATTTGGGGATGCCCACTTGGAAAAAAGAAGTTCACCTTTGTTCAAGAACTGGGAGGATTTCCTGCTTTAAAACC
>NW_028041516.1:0-465 GCF_054177405.1 Leptonychotes weddellii
TATATTAATTCATCTAAAATGATATGGTTTATTTTAAATAGCTACTTATTCTATGACTTATGGGTTATTTTAAAGTAATTCATTTTCAATCATGAAAGATTTTCTCTATAATAGTTTCACCATAAAAACTATGTGATTTTTGGTGAAAAAATGTATATAACAAATAACTCAAAAAGTTAATGCCGTAAGTCAGGAATTATCCCTTGGCTCTAGATAATCAGATATCTCTTCCTGCATGAATATTACCTATCTGGTATATCATCACTAAAAATATTCCAATTAGCTTTTAAAACTCACCTTAGTTATGATCTCACTGATATGAGGAATTCTTTTTTTTTTCGTTCTCATTGTTTATTTCTTTTTTTTTTTATTCTTATGTTAATCCCCATACATTACATCATTAGTTTTAGATGAACTGTTCCATGATTCATTGTTTGTGCATAACACCCAGTGCTCCATGCAGAA
>NW_028041517.1:0-465 GCF_054177405.1 Leptonychotes weddellii
TCCCGGTTGAGGAGTTTGTTAGTTATCTCTTCCACTCTATCACAGATATTTCAGATTCCTACCGCTACTGTGCAAGATACTGCTGAACGGAGGCACGCAGTGATGGGCTATGATTTCTTAAAATCATAGTGTCTGGTCAGAAGGTAATTTAAAGGTCATCTTACCCAGTCTTAAGTGATTTCCTGATTTTTTTTTTTTTCAAATTTAGCCTGACCCTCAGGTTATCACCTCCTGCTCATCAATCTTTCAGTGTATGAGCCAAACATGGGAAACTCACCTAACTCAATTAGAGAAAGTAATATATTTTATTTATTTTTTAATTTTTTATTGCTATGTTAATCACCATACATTACATCATTAGTTTGTGATGTAGTGTTCCATGATTCATTGTTTGTGCATAACACCCAGTGCTCCATGCAGAACGTGCCCTCTTCAATACCCATCACCAGGCTAACCCATCCTTCC
>NW_028041518.1:0-9625 GCF_054177405.1 Leptonychotes weddellii
CAGCTGTCACTCCCCAGCCCCGGCCCCCCGAGCCCCCTTCCCGTCCGCGGATGAGCCCGTTCTGGACGTGTCACCCACGTGGACTCACACCCCGCGTGGCCTTCCGTGTCCGGGTCCCTCCCTGAGCGTCCCCGTCCCCATCAGCTGTCACTCCCCAGCCCAGGCCCCCCGAGCCCCCTTCCCCTCCGCGGATGAGCCTGCTCCGGACTTGTCACCCACGTGGACTCACACCCCGCCTGGCCTTCCGTGTCTGGCTCCCTCCCTGAGCGTCGTGGGCTCGGGGCCCGTCCCCGGGGCCGCGCGTGAGGGCGCCTGGCTCCTGCTCACAGCTGAGGTTCCGGCCCGTGCGTGGGGGACTGTGTGTTCCGTCCACCTGCCCATGGACATTTGGGCTGTGTCTCCACTTGGCTGCTGGGAACACCCATGGCCTTTCGCTCTGGCCACTTCTTTCCTGCACAGAAGAGCTGGCCTGCTGCCACGCCCCCACCAGCACCGTGGCCCCTGTACTTGCTTTGCAGGAAGCCACGGGTTGTATTGTTCTGTGACATCGTCGAGGGAGAACCACGTTTAGAGGCAGGGAGGCCGGCAAGGAAGCCTTGGGCCTTGTCTGGGTCCTGGCGTGGCTCCATCTGGCTGCAGGTCGGGGCAGGGTGTGGAGAGGAAGGCTTATCTCCCCATCCCAGCTGTTCCTTCCTAGCCCAGCGGGGGGGCCCCCCCACGGGTCCCCAGGTGAGCGGAAGGCCACCAGCACAAATGAGAAGGAGCCCCACCCTGCCTGGGGACTCCGAGCACTGCCCAGGGCCGTCTTCTACAGTGTAAAATGATCTCTCTCTGTTCTCTGACGGTTTCCCCACCTCTGAGGGAGACAAAAGTCCCAAAGCCCTCAGAACAATGGGATCCTATCCTTCCACATTCTGGGGCCCGGAGTCAGAGATCAAGGTGGGCAGGACTGCCCTCCCTCCGCAGGCTCCAGGGGAGGGCCCTTCCTGGCTCCTCCAGCTCCTGGGGGCTCCAGGCGTCCCTGCCTGTGGCCGTGTCCCTCCCGTGTCCGCCTCCATGGTCACATGACTTCTGCTCTGTGTCAGAATGCCCCTTTTATGAGGACATCAGCCATAGGATAGGGCCTGCCCTGCTCCGGTGTGACCTCATTTCAACCTGATTGCATCTGCAACTACTCCAAAATAAGGGCCCGTCCTCAGGTTCCTCTGGACACGGATTGGGGGGGCACCATTCACCCCAGCACAGACATGGACACTTGTTACCCCACTGTAAACACCAGCTCACCTTCCCCAGTGCCCTGTGATGGGAAGGCCGTCCTCGTCCCAGCTGACTGATGAGGGGACCTGGGCTCTGGGGACAAAGCCAAGTGTCTCGCGGTGGGGGGTGGGACAGGATGGGGACTCACGCCTGGGCACCCCAGCATGACGCTCAGGAAACAGCCGAGCCCCAAGGAGAGCCTGGCCAGCCTGGGGTCTGCCCCAGAATAACGGACTGGAGCCCACAGGGCAGCTGCCTGCAGCGTGGGGCCTGGGGTCTGGGAAAACGGCTGCCCAGAGGCTGAAGTCGGGGCATCTGGGGAGATCTGACTGGAGCGTAGATCCAGTATTAATTTGCTGCGACCCTAAGCTTCTCAAATTGGACCCCTTTTCTCCCATCTTAGGGTTGGAGGGGGTTGCCTGCAACTCACTGCCAAGGAGCTCTGGAAGACCAACGGGGGAGGGAAGAGGCCCAGAGGGAGGGAGGGCAAAGTGCAGAACCCACCAGGGAGCCAGGCGGAGGGGGGCCGCCATCCCCATAAGGCTGTAGGCCGAGGACTGGCTAAAATTAAAGGCCGAACGAGAAAGAGCCCTCCTGAGATCCCACTATGGCAAAGACACCAGCAACGGAGTGAGGAACCCGTGGACCACCGGGAAGTCTCGATAGGGTACACCAGTTCACTAAGGGAGAGCAGCTGACATCTTTCTGGGGAAAGTACTAGTTGAGCGATGAAGAGCCCCTGGAGGTGAGAGGCTGAACCCCCAGGGAGCCTCTCCAGCTCAGTTCCGGGTGTGCATCCTGGACGGCCCCACACCACCCCCACTGCCGTCAAGTCAGCGCTAACGGAGGTGTGTGATCTGCACCAGTTCCTGGGGCGGCGGTAACAAAGCAAACTGGACGGCTGAAAACAACAGAAATCATGCTCCTACGGTTCTGGGGCCAGAAGTCCACAATCGAGGTGGGCCGAGCTCCTGCTGCAAGCTCGGAGGATGGTCCTTCTGCCTCTTCCAGCTCCTGGGGGCTCCAGGCGTCATCCCTGGACTTCTGGCCATGTCCCTGTGTGTCTGTCTCCTTCTTCCCAGGCTGTCTCCCCTGTGTGTCTGTGTCTCTCATCTTGCATCTCTTAGAAGGACACTCATCTCAAGACCCTTTTTCCAAATGAGGCCCCATTCACAGGTTCTGGGGGGCACCACTCAACCCAATGACCACCCTGTCCCCCGCCCATTTCCCAGGCCCCTCACCCCCTCGGTGGCCCAGACATCTCTCTAGGACACACAGTAGATGACAGCCCCTCTTGCCTGAACCCCTCCCAGGGCTCCCTAACCCTGAAGCATAAAACCCCCACTATCCTCCCTCCCCCACTGCCTGGAGAGGGTTGGATTTCAAAGCTCCCCCTTTCAGAAAAATGCACATAAAAAACTAAGCGGAGACAATTTAGCTGTGGACAGATGGGTGTAACAATGAAAATCTGACGTCATCTTCTCTCTCGTCTGTGAGTTTGAGGGGTTTCCTAAGAAAAATTAGAAGGCAAACGCTGTGTGACCAGGCAGGGATGGCGTCCTGGGTGTACGATGCTGGAGACATGAGAGCCCATGGAGGTGAGAGGCTGAACCCCTCGTGGCCAGGAGAGGACTCTGCCCGGCGGCGGCCAGCATGGGGCGAGGAGGGAACCAGCTGTACGGCATAGGCTGGAGCCGCCCGGCCAGGGCTCCAAGGCAGGACACAGGGCCAGGGAGGCTGAGCCAAAGGCCTGGGGTGCCCAGTCCTGAGGGTCAGCAGGGGCTGGGCTTCTAGCCGTCCCCAGGGCAAAGCTGCAGAGACAGGCCAAAGAGGAGAGCTGTCTCCGTGCCATTCTGTCGGAGGAGGACATCCAAATCTGGAATCTCAGCCCCTCCCGGAGAGGGAGCCGGCCTCAGAGGCCAGGAGCGGGGGACGGAGCAAGGAAGGGCACCTGCGGAATGCAAGAATGGCCGTCTGTCCCCGCCCCCATGCACCGGCGGGCAGCAAGCAAGGAGCACGGGCTGGACACGAGGTCAGAGAGTGATGGAACTGGGCTGCTCTTGAGCAGGTCAGAGACGCCAGATGGAAGACAGGACGCCCAGTTACATTTGAGTTTCATATATAGAACAGGGACATTTTAGTGTAAGTCGACCCCAGACACTGCATGGGATAGACTTACACTTTTAACATCATGGATTTTTTTTTTTTAAATCTGAAATTCAACCTGCATTTTTTTTTTTTAAAGATTTTATTTATTTATTTGAGAGAGTGAGAATGAGAGAGAGTACATGAGAGGGGGGAGGGTCAGAGGGAGAAGCAGACTCCCCGCCGAGCAGGGAGCCCGATGTGGGACTCGATCCCAGGACTCCAGGATCATGACCTGAGCCGAAGGCAGTCGCTTAACCAACTGAGCCACCCAGGCGCCCTCAACCTGCATTTTTATTTGCTAAATCTGGCCACCGTTGCTGGAGTGGTCCTGGAAGGCTTCTCCTGCCCCAGGGTGCGGCCGGGACGTAGCAGGACAGGGATCTGACCAGTGGGCGGGGACCGGGAAGACTTTCCGGAGCGGGGGCCAGAACACTGGGTCTTGGGGGAGGCACAGCTTGATTTTGTAAACAAGAGCAAAGACCGCCTGGCAGCCCTAATATTTCCCACGAGATCTGTCCTCAGCCCAGCCCAGGGAGGGCAGGAGAGGGGGCCGTGGAATTGCACCCAGGCCGGAGGGACTTTGAAGCCAGCTGGCCGCTTTCCTGGTCATTCTGCACGTAGCTCTCGCCCCCCTTCTGAGCGGCCTTGTCCAGCCCTCGGCCCCCAGGCTGGGACTCCTGGCCACTCTGAGACTCCCAGGCACTGAGAGTGAGTCTCCAAAGAGCAGAGCCCGTTCATCAGCAGGTCCTGGCCCCTCTCTCCTCCAACACTCCCCACAGCCCATCTTGCCTCTGCCCAGCCTCCCTCCTCCCGGGTTGCTGCCTCCCCCAGCCTGCCTGGCTGTCCTCAGACTTGCCCTCACCTCCCCACGCTGCTGCCCCCGCTCTGAACATCACAGCCTCTGGAAGCTGCCAGGCTGGATCTAAAGTAGCCCTCCCTCACCCACAGAGGGGCAGGAAACTTCCCCTTCTTCTCTTCTAGGGCTTTGGTGGTCTAATCCTTAAATTGACATAAAACAGATGAGCAGGAGAGAAACAAACAGAAGGTTAATAACATGAGAGACACACAGGAAAACGGAGAAACGCGGGGCGCCTGGGTGGCTCAGTCGGTTAAGCGGCTGCCTTCAGCTCAGGTCATGATCCCAGGGTCCTGGGATCGAGCCCCGCATTGGGCTCCCTGCTCAGTAAAAGTCTGCTTCTCCCTCTCCCTCTGCCTGCCTCTCTGCCTACTTGTGCTCTCTGTCAAATAAATAAATAAAATCTTAAAGAACAAACAAACGGAAAAACGCTCCCCAATGACCAAAGCCAGCCCCTTAAAAACCACCTTCGGCTAAAGCCAAGAGCTGAGGCTGGGGGTGGGGAGTCTGCTAGGGGAGGTGGACAGGGTGAGGTTGCACATTCAGGTCCCTGCCTGCTCCACCATGCGGGTTTCAGGAGACTGCGTGATCCCTCTTCCTGGCCTGTGAGGGAGACACCCGGCAAACGGGCTTTCCCTTGTAAGTGTCTCTTGCAAAAGGGTAACTTCTCAATTCTTCAGAGCTCCTCTGGTGTCTGCAGTTCTTAAAAATAACCAGTACAGGGTGGCTCCGTCTCCTTAAGCCTCTGCCTTCGGCTCAGGTCATGGTCCTGGCGTCCTGGGATCGAGTCCCAAGTCAGGGTCCCTGCTCAGCGGGAAGCCTGCTTCTCCTTCTGCCTCTCTCCCTCTTGTCTCTCGTGAATAAATAAATAAAATCTTTAAAAATAAATAAATAAAAAAGTATTTGTTCTAGTGGTGCTTGTCTGGCTGGGTTGGTAGAGCACGCAACTTTGGATCTCAGGGTTGTGAATTCAAGCCCCACCTTGGGTGTAGAGATTACTATTATTATTAAAAATAAAATGTTAATAAAACAAAAAGTAAGTCAACAAGCATTGGTTGTAAAGCATGGTTTTCCAGACAAAATGCAGCACAGCCAGTTAGTGTGAATTTCAGGTAAATAGCGAGTGCCTTCTTGGCACAACGATGTGCAGATACTGCATGGGATACTCACGCGAGGAAACGGAAGTTCAAACCTAACTGCCATCCAGGTGTTTTTATTTGCTAAATCCGGCAGCCCGCCACAGCCCAGGACACACATCCCACCTGTTCACAGGGATCCCGACCCCTTCAACATGCTTTTCTTCTTCTCCGTATTGTCACAAAATACACATAATTTAAAGCGAGCATTTCAACCACTTGGGAGTCTACACTTCTGTTCTGACGTCACAGTCTGAGAGGCTGAAGACAGGGAGGAGGGGCCCAGCGCAGTCCTCGCAGGTCCCGCCCCCGTTTCCTAGCAACGCAACCACGCCCCCAGGCCGCGGGGCGTGGCCGTCAGGGTCATGTGGTACCTCTGCCGGCGCCGGCTCGCTCCAGCGCGTGCGTACGTGCGTCCGCGCGCGTGCGCAGGGGGGCGGCCGGCGTACCGTGCGCGTCCCTGCTCCTCGACGTCGCCCTGCGCGCGCGCGCCCGGCCCTCCCTCCGGTTCTTATAGCGCCGCGGGCGGCGGTTGGCGGCGGGGACGGCACGGACGGTGGCGACATGGCGACTCTGCGGCTCGTGGTGCTGGCGCTGGCGCTGCTGAGGGCCGAGGTCGGCTCCGGGGCAGGTGAGCGTCCCGCCCGGCGGGGGTGGGGGCGGAGCCGGGGCGCGGGGGCGCGGGCCGGCGACACTGGAGGTGGGGGTCCCTGGACCCCGGCGGCCCGGGCGCGCGAGGGGACCCGGGAGCTGGCCCGACCCCTGGACGAGGGCACCTTCCGCCCTCCCCTGGGAGCCGGCGGCCCCCCGCCCCCCAAGCCCCGCCCCGGCCGTACGAGGCCGAGGGGCGCGGCGGAGAGCCCCCCGGGACTCCCGCGCGGCCCCGGCGAAGCCTGTGCGGCCTGGAGCAGCGCCCGCCCAGGCCCGGGGCTCTCCCCTGGCTAGCGCGCTGTTGTCCTCGAGAGGACGCGCGGCGGCGCCCCTGCGGCCAGTGGGCTCGCCGGACCTGGAAGGGATTGTCATTCTTGGCAGGATTTGGGTCCCGTGTCGTGCTCCGGGGAGGCACCTGCCCCCGTGGTGTCGACCCAAACACTGAAACCCTTGGAGGCAAGCCAGCGCGCTCCGCTTCCTCCGATGTCCGATTTCAGGGGACAGAGGGAGATGTCCACCCCTTCCTGTGACAGGAGTGGAAACTGAGGCCCGGGTCGGGAGGGGACATGTGCCAAGGTCGCCATGAGGTCGCCTTGGCAGCCCGGGGTGGAGCAGGAACTGCTGAGAGGCTTGTTTTTAGCCCCAAACAGCATTATTTTCCGGAGCTTCTCACAGGAGTGGGCAATGTTTTGGGGGTGGACAGGTGTGGTTTGGAGAACGCTCGTTGGAAAATGGATTCAGGCGTGTTTTTCAGGGGAAAGCAGCACAGCCTCTCTGTCCCTGACAGAGATTTTCTTCCTGTGTTGTGACTTCCCGTTTTGTTCTTGGTTAAAGATTTCCAGTGATGGGCATGTAGGGAACAAAGTGCGGAGAAGGGTCTGGGGCTCTTGTGGGAGGAGGCCTCTTGCAGAGCTTCACCCACTCACTCCTGACCCACTTGAAGGTCTCACTTGGCCTCTCTCCTCTTCCTTATAATCAAGACGGCAGTTTACTGAATGCCTCTGGGCGAGGGCCTTGGCCGCATGCCTTCCAGCGGGTCTCTGGAAGACTCCGATAGGAGCCCGCAGCAAGATGAATGCGGAAGATAGGCTGCTGTTTTCCGCCCCTTGAGCCTTTGCAAACAGCTCTCCGTGGCTGGAGGTGGTGGCCACGGGCGGGCGGCCAAGGGGGTGAGGAGGACTCTTGGTTTCCCTCTGCGGGGTAGCACAGTCCCTGAGCTTGGTCCCCTCATCACAGGGTGGAAGCACTCATTCCCGGCTTCAGTCACCCCAGCTCCAGCCAGGAGACTGAGAGGACCCCTGCCACGGGGGCTTGGAGCTGCCCCTGCCCTCTCGCACACCATGGGAGGGGCGGGGGGGGCGGACTCAGTTTGTCTGCACAGTGTCTGAATCCACCTGGGACCTGTGTCTGCTTTCTTCTTTCTCACTTTTTTTTTTCCCTTGAACTTTATTTATTTACTTATTTATTTGAGAGAGAACAGAGAGAGAGTGAGCATGAGCAGGGGTGGGGAGGGGCAGATGGAGAGGGAGAAGCAGACTCCCCGCTGAGCAGGGCTCAATCCCAGGACCCCGGGGTCACGACCTGGACCGAAAGCAGACGCTTAACCCACTGAGCCACCCACCTTTGACAGCTCCACATCTCCGGGGACTCTCAGAAATACCATGCATCCTTTTTCTGCTGGGACAAGTGAATTACTAATGGTGTTTGCCTCTCCTGTCCGGGTCAGCTTCCCAGAAACTTTCTTCAGGGTACTCTGCCAACAGCGGGTTTCCTCAACTTAAGCAGCAAGTGCCTGCCAGGTTGGCACCCATGTCAGCCAAGGCCCCAGGACAGGGCTCTCCCTGGGATTGTCCTCGGCGCCACGGTCCTGGCAGGCCTGGTTGGGAGGGCACCAGTGGGCATCAGTTGCTAGCTGGGTCCTACAGGCTGCTGATGTGGCCTGTCTGTGCCTCAGGTGAAGGGAGCAGGAACCCCCTCCTGGCCAGATGGAGGGGATGGGAGGGGCGGGCGGGTGGAGAGGCCCAGAGCCTGTGGCTGGCATCCCAGAAATGTTCTGTTGCTCCTCCTACCTGAGCGGAGCTGCTGAGGAGGGTGGGGAGGAGGGTGGGTGCTGGCAAGCCTCATGCCTGCTCCTGGGCTGTTTACCATAAGGCCTGCCTGGCCCCGTGCCCTGCCTGGCGGCCTAAGGGCATGGAGGAGGGGTGGCTGTTTTTAGACGAAGGTGACTTGACTTCAGAACAGGGCTCACAGTCACATGGCCAAAACTGATTTTTTACTTTTTGGGCTGTCTCCCTTGTTCGTCCCTCCTGTGCCTGTGTTCTTGAGGATCCCTGTGAATTCCTGGGGTGCCCCCTCCCGTCTCCGGAGCCAGGTGGAGTGTGCCCCGGTCCCCTGCTGCGTGTGACCCTCAGGCAAGGCGGGGGTGTCAGCCTGTGGTTCCTCAGACACACAGGGGGCGGGGGGTGGGGTATGCCCTGCCTTGTCCTCTCTCTGAGACCTGAGTCCCCTGCTCCCCCCTGGGAGTAGCCCTCAAGCCTGTGGTGTTTGGGACACTTCTTTCTCCCCCAGGGAGGCAGGGTGCAGCTGGGACAGATCTGACAGCCCCTGGGTGAGGGGACAAGGCTACAGACACGAGTCCTGAGGTTTTAGAGAGGCAGGCCGGTCTGGGAGGTGGGCTGTCTCTGGCCTCACTTCCTGCCCTGACTCACCACTCCCAGCCCTGCACAGAGCTGTTGGTTTTGCAATCTTGGGAAATCGTGACTCCTGAGAAATGCAACTCACTGGGAGGGGATCCTTTGGCCGAAATGGCGCTGCCACAGAAGGGTTTCAGCCCTCTTCCAGCTTCACGCCTCTGCTTGTCGTTGTACCCGTCCTGAGTCCTGCGAATTGTCTTTCGGCTACCCCGGGTGGGTGGACATGAAGGTCTACCTGTCTCCAGGACCTTGGGGCATGTGCCACCTTGCCCCAGAGCAGAAAGCCCGAAGGCTTCGAGGCTCTACACCTGTATTCACGAGCCCACGGGGGTGGGAGGTGCCCGGGGCGCCAGAGAGGGGCTTCCGTGCAGTTCCTGTCCGCCTCTTCCCCTGCCTGCCTGGGGGTCTGAGACCTTGTGTCCTGTCCACCCTGGCCGCGGGTCTCACCTCCTCACACAGAGACCGCCGCCACCCCTCCCCCAGACTGGAAGTGCCTCGAGGGGAGCCAGGGCCTGCGGGTGTTGTGTTCCTAGCGGGACGGGAGGGGAGCTGTCAGCCCACTGAGGACTCAAGTGCCAGGGACTCTCTGAGTAGGAGACAGGCACATTCTGCCTGTGAGTCATTCGAGAAAGCTGCCCCGCTGTGATATCCCTCCAGTAAAGATTGCCTGCTGCCCTTTTGGATTTTCAGGTTAAAGTTTCTTTTTTCTTTTTCTTTTTCTTTTTTTAAGATTTTATTTATAGGGGCGCCTGGGTGGCTCAGTTGTTGAGCGTCTGCCTTCGGCTCAGGTCGTGATCCCGGGGTGCTGGGATCGAGCCCCACATCGGGCTCCCTACTCGGCGGGAAGCCTGCTTCTCCCTCTCCCACTCCCCCTGCTTGTGTTC
>NW_028041519.1:0-465 GCF_054177405.1 Leptonychotes weddellii
GGTTTTAAAGCAGGAAATCCTCCCAGTTCTTGAACAAAGGTGAACTTCTTTTTTCCAAGTGGGCATCCCCAAATTTAATTCCGAAACACAGGATCTGTAGCTTTCGGGCAGCAGGAAACTATATATGGGCTGAAAGTGTGGGGTTTTCTGTTTCTTCTTTTTTTTCTGTTTCTTTTTTAATTGTTGTGGTTGTTTTGTGTTGATGCTTTGCGAGCTGAGACCTGCTTTTCCCGTCCAAGGCCCATTGCCGCCGCCGGCCTCTCTGTCTCTCTGGCTCACCCTCTGTGGCTCTCCCTGTCTCTCTCTGTTATGTTGCTTGCTCAGGGAGCAGTGCTGGAGACAAAATGCCTTTTGACAGGTGACAAGATGGGACCAACATCATGGCGGGTTTGGGCAGTAATCTGGGTGGCAGAAGGAAGGAGCCATGGGCTTAGCAATGTTCGGTGGCCGAATGGAAGCAGAGGC
>NW_028041520.1:0-465 GCF_054177405.1 Leptonychotes weddellii
GGTGTTATGCACAAACAATGAATCATGGAACACTTCATCTAGAACTAATGATGTAATGTATGGGGATTAACATAAGAATAAAAAAAAATAAAAATAAAAATAAATAAAAAAAGAAAGCAAGACAGACAGACTAAAAAAAAAAAAGAAACTATCCCTAAAACAGCATTCTTTAGTTTTAAAAATATATAAAAATAAATGGATCTATGGCAAAACCAGTGTAGAGTTGTAGATAAATATACTTGAAATAAACACCACTCCAAAGCTAGACCCAATGGCTTAGGTTTATAAAGTTTACAAATAGATAACAGAAGCAGGGAAATGAGCAGCTAGGTTAATGAGAAGTAGAGTAGCAGGGTAGAGTGAAGGTAGAATGAGGTTAGGTGAGAGGATATTGAACAACCTAACCCAGAAAACTCTCACCTCGGGGCACCTGGGTGGCTCAGTTGGTTAAGCGACTGCCTTCAG
>NW_028041521.1:0-465 GCF_054177405.1 Leptonychotes weddellii
TAGCCAGCTCTGCCCCAGCGCCCTGAGTGCCTGTGGCCATTCATGTCCCCTCGTCACCTGCGTTTCCCCACCTGGAGCATGGGTGGCCTGGGCTGAGACCCCAGACTCATCGAGCTCCACGTGTCCCTGACTGTCCGGCTCTGTCCTGACGGACACCGGGGCCGCCCGTGCTGACCATCCAGGAACTGGGCCACTGGAGGCGGCACAGCCGACAGTCTCAGACTTGTTCTAGGAAAGTGCACTCGGGGCCAGACTGGCTCGGCGGTGATCCCTGTGGCCCGATGACCGCGCGGAGATCCTTTGCGCTGAGAGGCACCAAGCCTAGTGGGACTCGGGCTTGTACAGGATCTTCCTGAGGGACACTGGACAAGGCGTCCAGCCCCTGGGTTCGGGCGCTCCGGGCCAGCTTCTGTTGGTCTCCCCGAGTTCTCCTTTGAGGCAGCAGGCTCAGAACAGAATCATTCA
>NW_028041522.1:0-465 GCF_054177405.1 Leptonychotes weddellii
CACTTGCTGTGGCACGCATCACTTGCTGTGGCACTGAGCACTTGCTGTGGCACGCATCACTTGCTGTGGCACTGAACACCTGCTGAGGCACGCATCTCTTGCCGTGGCACTGAGCACTTGCTGTGGCATGCATCACTTGCTGTGGCACGCATCACTTGCTGTGGCACGAATTGAAGCAAAATCCTCACCCCACCTCCATGGAAAGATGTTTATGCAAAAGGATGTGACTATTAATCTTTAAACCATGTCCATGAACAGTGTTTAAATGTGGGCAAATGGAGCAACACTATAATATAGCAACTTGAAGCTGATATGCCCATGTTATTTGGATAAGAAGAAAAGAGAACAAAGCACATTTGAAAAAAATTTTACTCAGACCAAGATTCTACTTCAGGGGTAAATGAAGGAGATAAAATTTTCAATGAATATAATAATAAATTTTGAGACAGGAACAAATGAAAATAT
>NW_028041523.1:0-464 GCF_054177405.1 Leptonychotes weddellii
AAATAAGACTGATGTCTTTGATAAGGACTTTAACCTTGGTGGAATTTTCAGTATCAAAAAGTATAATTATTGGGCGCCTGGGTGGCTCAGTTGGTTAAGCGACTGCCTTCGGCTCAGGTCATGATCCCAGGGTCCTGGGATCGAGTCCCACATCGGGCTCCCGGCTCAGCAGGAAGCCTGCTTCTCCCTCTCCCACTCCACCTGCTTGTGTTCCTGCTCTCGCTGTCTCTGTCTCTGTCAAATAAATAAATAAAAAAAATCTTTAAAAAAAAAAAAAGTATAATTATTTTTTTCCCTTTGTTCATTTGTTTCTTAAATGTCACATATGAGTGAAATCATACGGTATTTGTCTTTCTCTGACTGACTTATTTCACTTAGCATAACACTCTCTAGCTCCATCCATGTTATTGCAAATGACAAGATTTCATTCTTTTTTAATGGCTGAGTAATATTCCATTGTATAA
>NW_028041524.1:0-464 GCF_054177405.1 Leptonychotes weddellii
ACAAGCCCCAAAGAGATTATTATCCAAATAACTTCAAGTGCATGTGCCTCATTGTTGTGCCTTGCCAAAGGTACAAAGCAAAAGGATTTCATTTTTCTCCTCTTCACCCATTGGTAAAGGGAGTGATTCCCACCCTAAAGTTATGGGATGTCCGGATGCTGAACAGATGAGCTCGACACTAATTTATTACCCATGTCTACTCATGGCCCACACCATGCAGGGCCACAAGGGGGTTGCACTGGGAGCAGAATGAACAAGGGCTGTGGGGGGGCAGATCTTGTAGTAACCAGAGAGTGAAGGTGAGCCTTACTTCCTGCAGGAGGGAATGATTGACTTGCTGGATTATTGCACACGCTGTCAGGGAAATGGACCTTACTCCTTGGGGAGAAACTGTGCCTGGTCCCTGGGATAAAGAAGGTCGTTTGGCCAGGAGACCTGATCTGTGGGAGCAGAGGGGGAAGGGA
>NW_028041525.1:0-464 GCF_054177405.1 Leptonychotes weddellii
AAAATGACCAATTTCTTGAAAAGCATAAATTACCACAATTCATTCAATATAAAATAGATAATTGAATATCCCTGTGACTATTAAGGACCAGATAGTTTTACCAGAGAGTTCTACCAAATGTTTGAAGAAGATTTAACCTAAATTCAACACAATCTGTTCCATACAATGGAAGAGGATGGAACACTACTGAATTATTATTTTTTTTTTTAAAGATTTTATTTATTTATTTGAGACAGAGAGAATGAGAGAGAGAGAGCACATGAGAGGGGGAGGGTCAGAGGCAGAAGCAGGCTCCCTGCCGAGCAGGGAGCCTGATGCGGGACTCGATCCAGGGACTCCAGGATCATGACCTGAGCCGAAGGCAGTCGCTTAACCAACTGAGCCACCCAGGCGCCCCACTACTGAATTATTTTATAAAGCCAATATTAACAAAGCCTGTACTGAAAAAGAAACAAACAATCCCT
>NW_028041526.1:0-464 GCF_054177405.1 Leptonychotes weddellii
ATAGACATCTAGGCTCTTTCCATAGTTTGGCTCTTGTGGACATTGCTGCTATAAACATTGGGGTTCACATGCCCCTTTGGATCACTACAGTTGTATCTTTGGGGTAAATATCCTGTAGTGCAATTGCTGGGTCATATGGTAGCTCTATTTTCAACTTTTTGAGGAACCTCCATACTGTTTTCTAGAATGACTGCACCAGCTTGCATTCCCACCAACAGTGTAGGAGGGTTCCCCTTTCTCTGCATCCTTGCCAACATCTGTTGTTTCCTGATTTGTTAATTTTAGCCATTCTGACTGTTGTGAGGTGGTATCTCATTGTGGTTTTGATTTGTATTTCCCTGATGCCCAACGATGTTGAACACTTTTTCATGTGTCTGTTGGCCATTTGGATGTCTTCTTTGCAGAAATGTCTGTTCATGTCTTCTGCCCATTTCTTGATTGGATTAGTTGTTCTTTGGGTGTTG
>NW_028041527.1:0-464 GCF_054177405.1 Leptonychotes weddellii
AAAATAAATGGTATAGAATAATAGTGTCCTGTGAGGCTAAAAACCAGACTGACTAAAACAGCCAACACAAAACAGTATTTTCACGGATGTGAGCATGATTGCGTGAAAGTGTTCCAAGGCCTCTGTAATTTTAGGAAGAAAGTACAGAGCTTTATTAATTAATGGGAGTTTGTACATGTGAATTTTAAGTCTCTGGGAAACACTAAGAGTTAGAAATCCAGTACTTTCAGCATAAAGACATGATTAAATGCTAGAAATAAATTCAGATATGTCAGAAATCACAATAACTATAAGCAAATAAAAGTTCCAGTTAAAAACAGGGATTTGCAGACTGGAAAACAGACAAGTAAGTTTATAAAAGACGTAGCTAAAAGGACACAGAAAGATATATATGTATATATTTCTAACCAAAAGCAAATATTAACCAAAGGGTATTGCTCTGCTGTACTGAATGCAGATAAAAC
>NW_028041528.1:0-9623 GCF_054177405.1 Leptonychotes weddellii
TTTTGGTTAACAGTTGGCTTGTGTAGATGGCTGCTCCCATGTTGGGGGCATAGATATTTACAATTGTTAGGTCTTCTGGTTGGATAGACCCTTTAAGAATGATATAGTGTCCTTCTGTGTCTCTAACTACAAACTTTAGTTTAAAATCTAATTTGTCTGATATAAGAATTGCTACCCCAGCTTTCTTTTGAGGTCCGCTGGCATGGAAGATGGATCTCCATCCCTTCACTTTCAGTCTGGATGTATCTTTAGGTTCAAAATGAGTCTCTTGTAGGCAGCATATGGATGGGTCCTGTCTTTTTATCCAATCTGCAACCCTGTGCCATTTTATGGGAGCGTTTAGGCCATTCACGTTGAGAGTGATTATTGAAAGATACGAATTAATTGTCATCATGTTGCCTGTGAAGACGTTGTTTTTATAGATTGTCCCTGTAAACTTCTGTTGTATATGACTCTTGGGGTCCTTCTCCTTTTATAGAACCCCCCTTAATATTTCTTGCAGAGTTGGCTTAGTGGTCACATATTCTTTCAGTTTCTGCCGGTCGTGGAAGCTCTGCATCTCTCCATCCATTCTAAATGAAAGCCTTAAAACTCTACTCATTGTTGATGAGTAATCTGATTTTAATGATCGTCCTTTGTTTGAGATACATATATTCTGACAACTAATTCCCCTTTCCACCCCCAAATAGAATGTTTGAAGTTTGATGTTATCCTTTATTAATGTTTTCTGTATTATTTCCACACCTTGGGCTCCTTCTAAGTGCCACATCCAATTGTAGCCACCAGAATGTATTGTGAGCCCATCTCCCGGGGACAATTTTGGGGGCGTTTATATTGAATTAGAGAATGTTAGGGGCGGACATGGCTTTAAGAGCACCTAATCCCTTATTTTACAGATGGAAGATTCAATCGTATTTAGTTACGTATCTGGTAGGTCATGGAGCTCCAACTATAACTTGGAGAAGAAGAGAAAGTATGAGAGAATTTGTTTTTATGAAGAATTTACTGGGATAGCCATGGAACACACCTTATTTAATTTTAGTCTTCACAATAATCCTTTGTCATGGGCAAATCTTTATTTTTAGATGAAGATATTAAGGCTTGAAATGTAAAGGAGAGCAGTCTAGATCTAGTTTCCTGGCTTTTCACTCACTCACTCCTATCTGTTGAGAGGCCATCTGTGTCACACACTGTGCTAGGGATTCGGAGGTGTGCAAACATAGATGGATTCCAGGCTCAGCTTGCTTACCATTTAGCTGCAGAGACAGACATCGTCTAAATAATCACACCAAAAGATGTAAAATTACCCCATGAAGGCTCTGAAGGATAGGACAGGTCTTTTGTTCTACATCGTGGTACAAAACCAAGTGGAGCCATTTCCCAAGAGTGTGGTCTTTGCAACAGCTTGGCTAAACAAGTGCCAACTTCTTGGAGAGCCAGTTTGGGGAAGAAGCTGGACCAGTTGGTAGGATGACAACAGATGGACAGGGTGCCACCCTTTGAGTAACTTCTCTGGAGTCTCATGGTCTTGCTTTCCCACAGCTTCCTCTAGTGATTTTTCTGGCATAGTTTTAACAATAGCTGTGTCAACTTTTTTTTCAGTTGTAGGAAAGACTTCCTTTGTGAAATTCTGCTCAGTAAGGTACAGCTCGCATTGCTCTCTCCCAACCACACTTTCTGAATCTTGATAAAACTCCATGGAAATTGATTGTGATAGTGATGATGATTTCTCCTTATTATGAACTGTGATATTAAAAATTAAGTTGCTAGTGTGCCTGCGTGGCTCAGTTGGTTAAGTGTCCTACCCTTGATCTCAGGGTCCTGGGATCAAGCCCTGTGTTGGGCTCTGCACTCGGTGGGGAGTCTGCTTGAGATCCTCTCTCTCTCTCTCCCTCTGCCCCTCCCCCGGCTAGTGCTCACTCTCTAAAATAAATAAATAAATCTTTAAAAAAAAGTAAGTACCTTGCCGATTTATGAGTGACTATCTGTCCATCTATCCATCCATCTATCCATCCATCCATCCATCCATCTATTTCTCTTAGTGGTTTTTCCTTGTGTCTGGCACAGTAGAATTCTAAGGAAGGTTTTGTCAGTGGTTATGATGACTCTGTCAAATTTTGTTTGCTTATAAGACAGAAATCAAAGGGAATATGGAAATATGGAAAACAAAATGATTTTGTTTTGACAAAAATGGAAACTTAGATGAGTGTTGTCTTTTTTATATCCACATTGTCATTATAAAGTTTGTGTAATACACTTTTATTTTTCTCTTTTGATATCTTTCTAGATACCTTTTCTTGCAAATATATGCATATATGCATACTTACTCATTTTTATGAAGATGAAAGCATACTCTGTAAACATTTTTGTGGCCCTTTTTCTTCTTAGCAATTTATCACAAACATTTTAAGTTTGATTCATAAACTCTTCATATAGTTTTAATGGCTGCATGGCATCCCATTGTAAGAATGTGCCATAATTTATTTAATTAATTCAATTAATCTCTTTTTGTTGGGTACACTTTAGAATTTCTCAATTCTTATAAACTTTGCTGCAATGAACATTCTTGCATGTTTACTTTGTGCACTTGATCATTAATTTCCTTACAATAGGTACCTAGAAGTGGAATTGCTGTATGAAAGACTTTTGATATAGTCTGCCACGCAGTTCTTTTTCAAAGGTTGAATTGATTTATGCTCCCATCAGTAGAGCATGAGGGTATCTGTCTCTCCACTGATTTTCTGTCATAATTCACTAAGCAATGCCAGTGAACATTTTTTAACTATTGAAAACTTTTCCATATATCATTGACCTGTTCCTTTTCTTGTTTTGGAAATTGCCTGTCTATATCCTTTGGCCAATTTTCTACTGAAGAGTCTGCTTTATTTTTTTTGTAAAGTCTCTTTACATAGAAAGGACATTTTCCCAGTTTATGATTTACATTTTGACTATGATAATGATGTTTTTTGAGTTACAAAATTGCAATATTTTGATATAGTCAACTTTATTTACTTCTTCCTTTGTGGTTACTCCACCTACTGTTATAGTAAGGAAAAATCTCCATGCTCCAAGTTCATATAATTATTCTACATATTTGGTCTAGTGCTTTATTTTAAAAGATTTGTATCTGCCTGGAACATATTTTGGAATATGGTGTGTATTAGAAATATAGTCTTTGTTCCAAAATAATTCAAAGAAATACTTAGATTTGTTTCTTGGGCTTTTCATATTGGTCATTGGTCTGTCTGCAGGGAAGGCACCAATATTACATTGTTCAGATTAATTTCTTTCGTTATTTTTAATTGCTATTTTATGTTATGCAAAATGTACATAACATAAAATTTACCATTTTAATCATTTTAAGTGTACAGTTCAGTGGTGTTAACTACATTAACAATGAACTATATCATTATCCATTTCCAGAACTTTTCCAACATCTCAAATAGAAGCTCTGTACTCATTAAACAATAATTCCTTGTTCCCCTCACTCCAGGCCCTGGTAACCTCTATTCTACTTTCCATCTCTATGCGTTTGCCTATTCTAGGTACCTCGTATAATTGGAATCATACAATATTTGTCCTTCTGTGTCTGGCTTATTTCACTTAGCAGAATGTTTTCATGGTTCATCTATATTGTAGCATGTATCAAAATTTCATGCCTTTTACAACTGAATAATATTGTTATGTGTATATACTGCATTTTTAAATCCATCCATCTGCTGATGTATATTTGGGTTGCTTTCTTCTTTAGGCTATTGTGAATAATGCTTCTGTGAACACTCGGGTGTAAGTATCTTTTTGGGAAATATTGTTTTATAATACCCTTAAATATATCATAATGTATATTTTTCTTCATTATTGTTCATCTTAAATTTTTTCCCTGGGCTTTTAGATAGTGGCCCAGACTAAGGAAGTTGTTGGGGGTATGGACTCTGGATTGGTTGGTTTGTATTTGAAAAGCAGACCAAGAGGAGGACTCCTCTTTAGGAGGCAGGGGTGATGAATCAGTCAAGAGGCCAAGTCAAGGTGACTCAAATATATTACTGGGTGGTCCAGAATAAGGCATGTCCAACAAATGCATGGAGGGCAGATATTAAAGCATCAAGTTTAAAGAAACAAAAATATGGTTATTCATGATCTTCTCAGTTTTTCAAAACCTTCAGTAAAGTTCTGTTTTATGATAATGATACTTTGGGGAATTAAGGAAACAGAGTTATTTTTCATGTTATAGATGCTGCTATAAGAAGTGAATAGAGTAGGGGTGTCTGGTCGGCTCAGTTGGTTAAGCATCTGCCTTCGGCTGGGGTCATGGTCCCAGGGTCCTGGGATTGAGCCCCACATTGGGCTCTTTGCTCAGCTGGGAGCCTGCTTCTTCCTCTCCCTGTGCCTGTTGCTCTGCCTACTTGTGCTCTCTCTCTGTCAGATAAATAAATAAATAAATAAATAAATAAATAAATAAATAAATGAATAAATACTCTTAAAAAAAAGTGAATAGAGTAGAAAATCAGAGAAGTAAACAGGAGAAATGTGAGCACTCTCACCAAGAATTCTCAGAAACACTGGGGAGGGCTATGGACATTGTGTGGGATGGAGGCTCAAGTCAACTTCTGGAAAATAAATGCTTCAAGGAGGCTGGAGGAGTTGAAAACACCAATGGTAAGCCCTTGGGGGCATAGGGCGTGGCTTAAGGGCTGATTTGTTTCCAGAAAAGTGTTCCTTTATGTAGGGAAGCAAAATTTGCCACCCCAAATGTGTTTCATTGGCATATCGATTATTTTAGGATGATTTTTTTTTTAAAGGTTTTATTTATTTATCTGAGAGAGAGAATGGGAGACAGAGAGCATGAGAGGGGGAGGGTCAGAGGGAGAAGCAGACTCCCTGCCGAGCGGGGAGCCCGATGCGGGACTCGATCCCGGGACTCCAGGATCATGACCTGAGCCGAAGGCAGTCGCTTAACCAACTGAGCCACCCAGGTGCCCCTAGGCTGATTATTTTTAAGAAACAGAAGGCTCAGGAAGAACCTTTGACGTTTCACTTAACTGCACAAAAGAATGTAGATAGAAGACCTGCTCCAGGAAGGGAGCTGTCACCATAGATAAGTACCTTATAATATGAACTAGGTGTGGCAGACAGGGAGGAACTTAGTGAAGTCTATTTATTAAAATTCTTCTCTATGTCCCATTGTTTTTTGTATGGCCTAGCACACACTTGTTTATCAAACAACTACTCTTTATCATTTTCCTTCCCTTTGAAGTTCCAAACTCTTACCCCCTGCTCCTTAGCTCAGAATGGCATATAAATCTCAATTTCCTGACTGCCTGTGGACCTCATATTCTTATGGAGTCCCCATATATGTGTAATTAAATTTAATTTTCTCCTGTTAGTCTGTATCATGTCAATTTAATTCTTAAACGAGTCAAAAGAAATTTGAAGGGTAGAGGAAAATTTTTCCTCCCTAACACATACAAAAGTGATTCTTATGTCATTGTCATGGATTTTGGCAATCTGATAAAAAATAATGCATAAAAAACCTACATCATTTTACATATCACTTCAGAAGCCCTTGAGCCCATCTGTAGATGCTGCTCTATGAACATTGAGTGAAACATCTCCCAGTATTAAATATATAAGTCATAGTAAAAGAAATGAATACCATGTGTTCTCCGTAAGTTGGCCATAGTACACCTGGTCCAATTACGCATCTTTGATACTACCACATGTTCATTGACAGAGCTACTTTTTCTTTAATCAACTCTCCTGGTTGGGTTCTTACCTATAATATAGTGTAAAATCAGGTCAACTTAGAATGTTAGAAGAAGTTCTTTCATCATTAAGGCCAGGGCATTTTTCTAGTATTTATTATTAAAACTTATGACCTTTCTCTACAAACAATGAAGTTAAGGACTCATTTTTATACCCTTGCTTCTACCTAAGAGTGTGGAAAATCTGGTTCTTTTCTGTTCTGAGTGGAGGTGAGGAAATACGATGACCAAAAAGGAGATTTTTATCTTCAAGTTATTGAAAAGTTTTCTGAATAGTTCAGAGGAGAAATAAAAATCCCATAATGGAAAAATGAAAGCTTGCTTGACATTATTCTTAAAATTTTAATAAGAGGTAATTTGATAACTTACTGCTGGCTAACATCTGCACTAGGACCATGAGTTAGAAGTAGTTTCACTGGTAAAATGATACCTACAGGGAATAAAACAAAGCTGTCAATAAGGGTTTCATAAGACACATTTCAAAAGCCTCCATTTATCTGCTTATGTATCTTAAGTTGTAGTAAAAAGTGTTATAAGAATTTGTCTGGTCTTTGCTCAGGTTTCTGGGATGGAGATCTTAAACCCTTGGATGTTCCCCAGGGACAGAAGTCTCTGTTATTCATGGTGGGCCCCTCAGACCCTTAGACCATGCCTGAGTTTATGCTAATGAGATGATTCAAGGTAGGCCTCTAGATAGTTTCATGGTGGGGACTGGCATGCTGGGAAGACTAAACATGTGAGTAAAGGGTTGCAGCTTTTTTTTTTTTTTTTAAATTTTAAAGAGGGTTTTAGCCAGGTGATATTAGCATAACCTTTGGGGAGGGGAGAGGGGCTGGAGATTGAATTCAATCACATGTCCAATGACTTGATAGGTCATGTCTAATTAATGAAACCCCAATAAAAACTCTAGACATGAAGGTCAAATGAACTTCTTAGATGGTGAGTGTATCAATGTGACATGAAGGTGATGTGTTCCAATTCTGTAGGGAGAGGTCATGGAGCTTCTGTGTTTGGAACCTTCCCAGACCTCACCCTACAGGTTTCTTCCTTCATCTGGTCTTGATTTTCACCCTTTGTAATAAAACAATACTCGTAAATATAGGCTTTCATGAGTCCTGTGAATCTTTCTATCAAATTATTAAACCTGAGGGGGTAGTGGGAACCTCCGAATTTTTAGTCAGTTGGACAGAAATGGAAAAACAGATCAAGTCAGAAGTTTGGATGGCCTAGGAACTCCAGACCTTAGAGCTGGTGTCTGAAGTGAAGATGTTCTCGAGGAGGATTGTGATCTCAACCTGTGAAGTCTGTGCTAACTCCAGGTTGTTGGGTTGTTAGCATCACAGTTGCATTGCAGAAGGAGTTTAGGTGGATGTAAGAAGAACATCCCTTGCCTGGTAAGGTAATAGACACTGGAATTTGCTACACACTGAATAGGCAATCAGCTGTATTATTCAAAGTTTTGTCTTGACTAGGTCTGAGATATGGGCTAAATATAGTTTATTATGAATTTTTACCCAGTTATGTGGTTCTGATAACTTATAGCCAGCTTTTTCTGGAGGGGGGCTAACACAGTTAAAAATTTACCATTTTTGGGCGGTGTCTGGGTGGCTCAGTAGGTTAAGTGTCTGCCTTTGGCTCAGGTCATGATCTCTGGGTCCTGGGATTGAATGCACTGGGCTCCCTGTTAGGCAGGGAGTCTGCTTCTCCCTCTCTGTCTGTCCCTCCCCCTGCTCATGCTTTCTCTCTCTTTCAAATAAATAAATAAATAAATAAATAAATAAATAAATAAATAAAATCTTTTAAAAATTTACCATTTTTTGTTGTTAATTAAGGATTTTAATAAAAATTCAGTATCTAAGATTGGTAATACATTTATGAAATTATGTTGAATGTTCAGAATGAACATCTGAAGATCTCTACAGTAGAAAGAGGTCTCTACAATGATTTTGAAAGGATCAGAAAGGTTGATGAAGCACTTATGAGCACTCTGTGGTAGAGTAGAAATCTGTTTCCTGATCTTAAATATGACAAAGTTGCCATAGAGCTACTATTTACATACAATTTCCCTGATATTTGTCAGTAGTTCTTATAATGGAAAATATTGCCCTTTAAACATACAGACCTTCTAACAAAAAAATTTAAAGAAATCTCATGATTTGAGTATTTGGACATTCAGATAAGAAAACAAATAATTTAGTTATTTTAGACTGAAAATAAAGTACTTAAGAGCAGCTTATTAAATTCACTGGTAGCTAATATTTTCTCCACATAACAAGTAGGGATAAGGAAATTACCACAGATGTTTTCCAGTTCCTGAACCCCTAATGTTGGGCTACAAATTACCACAAACCTCCAACATGGAGTATTTGTTTGGTATGCTTAAATAATGGGTAAATACAAAGCACTAAAGAACCACAGGAACTATGGAAAACACAGAATCTCTAGAGATTGCCATGAGTGCTAAACCAGGTCTAGACAAATACATGAAGTAAGTGAAGTTTGTCTTCAGTGCCATTTAAGCATCCTCTCTTCCCTCAAAGCATCTCCCCCCTCTTTTTGGTTTCCAAATGCTATTATGCTAGGCAGACCATCTTCCCATCTCCAGAACACTCTCTGCCCCTTTCCCCAACAAGAATAGTTCTCATTTATCACATTGGGAAGTTCTGATAAATTTATTCTGCCACAGCTGTTACTGATAAGTGTAAAACATTATTCCTCTGTAAGAATGTTCCCTCAGTCTCATGTGTGAGTTCAGCTGTGGCAGGAAAATTTTCCTTCTTCACCACGTGATATGTTTCCTCAATCCCACCATTATCCCAGTTCTTAGAGTCTTAAAGTTTTTTGATCTTTAATAGATCTCTAATAAAATATACTTTAAAATGTGACCAGCCAAAGTCAGCTAGTTGAAGAGGTGGAGATAGAGTGAGGGGTAAAGCCTGAAGGTTGGGGTTTGGGGAGGTTATAAGAAAGTGAGTTTCTGTTTAGCTGTAGGGTATTGGAAGAGCTCTGGAAGAAGAAACAGAGGCTGCTTTAGGGTGGAATTAATTTATAAAACTTTAATTTTAGGGTTTAGACATAGCTATGTGAAAGGAGATCTGGAGAAAAATATACACATAAGTATGTGACTGCCTCATCCACCTTGAAGAAGGTAGTCTTGGTCAAAATCCTAGAAATGGAAAAACAGATCAAGTCAATGTGTGATTCAGGAGGCAGTGAGACACAAGAGGAAAAGCACAGACTGGTTCTAATCTCACCTTTGTCATGGGGCAGCTGTATAAACTTGGTCCAGTCATTAACCTTCCTGGGTCAGTATCTTTCAGGGTGACATAAGGGGGTCAGACTAGATGATTGTTTTCTTTTTTTTTTTAAGATTTTATTTATTTATTTGACAGAGAGAGACAGCAAGAGAGGGAACACAAGCAGGGGGAGTGGGAGAGGGAGAAGCAGGCTTCCCCACTGAGCAGGGAGCCTGACGCGGGGCTCGATCCCAGGACCCTGGGATCATGGCCTGAGCCCAAGGCAGACGCTTAACGTCTGAGCCACCCAGGCGCCCCTCGATGATTGATTTCTAAGGCATATTCTGGCTCACATTTTCATCTAGAAACCCACTTGTTGGTAATTTTGAATATTAAATGTAATTCACATCTTCTTTGTAAGAAGAAAGAACAACACAACACAATAAGTTTTGAGCTCCTACTCTACTGAAATCTCCCATTTCTTCTTTTTTTTATGTTATGTTAATCACCATACATTACATCATTAGTTTTTTGATGTAGTGTTCCATGATTCATTGTTTGCGTGTAACACCCAGTGCTCCATTCAATACGTGCCCTCTTTAATACCCATCACCAGGCTAACCCA
>NW_028041529.1:0-464 GCF_054177405.1 Leptonychotes weddellii
AAAATAAATGGTATAGAATAATAGTGTCCTGTGAGGCTAAAAACCAGACTGACTAAAACAGCCAACACAAAACAGTATTTTCACGGATGTGAGCATGATTGCGTGAAAGTGTTCCAAGGCCTCTGTAATTTTAGGAAGAAAGTACAGAGCTTTATTAATTAATGGGAGTTTGTACATGTGAATTTTAAGTCTCTGGGAACCACTAAGAGTTAGAAATCCAGTACTTTCAGCATAAAGACATGATTAAATGCTAGAAATAAATTCAGATATGTCGGAAATCACAATAACTATAAGCAAATAAAAGTTCCAGTTAAAAACAGGGATTTGCAGACTGGAAAACAGACAAGTAAGTTTATAAAAGACGTAGCTAAAAGGACACAGAAAGATATATATGTATATATTTCTAACCAAAAGCAAATATTAACCAAAGGGTATTGCTCTGCTGTACTGAATGCAGATAAAAC
>NW_028041530.1:0-464 GCF_054177405.1 Leptonychotes weddellii
ATTAAAGACTTCAGGGTAAGATAGGCCCAGTAGAGACTGGATGTTTGTGTCCTCTCAAAATTTCTGTGTTGAGACCTGATCATCAAAGTGATGGTACCGTGGGCGCCTGGGTGGCTCAGTCGGTTAAGCGACTGCCTTCGGCTCAGGTCATGATCCTGGAGTCCCGGGATCGAGTCCCGCATCGGGCTCCCTGCTCGGCGGGGAGTCTGCTTCTCCCTCTGACCCTCCTCCCTCTCATGCCCTCTGTCTCTCATTCTCTCTGTCTCAAATAAATAAATAAAATCTTTAAAAAATAAAAATAAAAATAAAAATAAAACACAGATTGCTGGGGCGCCTGGGTGGCTCAGTTGGTTAAGCGACTGCCTTCAGCTCAGGTCATGATCCTGGAGTCCCGGGATCGAGTCCCGCATCGGGCTCCCTGCTCGGCAGGGAGTCTGCTTCTCCCTCTGACCCTCCTCCTTCTC
>NW_028041531.1:0-464 GCF_054177405.1 Leptonychotes weddellii
AAGAAATTCAGTTGCCTAAAAAGAGAGTCTTTAAGTGCCTGACAAAGGAACCACCTGCTTAATCTGAGCAAAAGCAGGAATTCCTCAAGAAGAAAGGAAGATGCAGGAAATGGTTTTCAACTGGGCCTTTAAGAGATACGCCATAACTCAATCCATAAACCGACTCCCAAGGGCTGGGCTCTGTTTAAGAGTCTGGCACTGCGGGCCCATCAGGAGGATGACATGCTCCGGAAGCTGTGACATCTCAGGGGCCTGTGACTCAGCGCCACTTTCCTCACAGACACCTCCTCCTCGGGAAGGGAGGCGGAGGGGGGCAGCCTGAGCAGGAAGGGCCACCTGTCCACTGCCCTGCTGGCCCCCTCATCGGATCACCGAGCCACTCAGACCGCCCCGGGCTCCCTGCTGCCTCGCCGCAGCCACCTGTCCAGGGCAGCGTGGTCCAGGAGTCCCAGGGAGGCGGAGAA
>NW_028041532.1:0-464 GCF_054177405.1 Leptonychotes weddellii
AGGGACTCAGTCCCGGGACTTTAGGATCATGACCTGAGCTGAAGGCAGTCGCTTAACCAACTGAGCCACCCAGGTGCCCTAAAATTGTAATTTTTTTTTTTTTTACTTAAATCAATAGTTTTAAGTATATAATGTTATTAAATTAAAAAGATTATTGAGAATCATGAGGAATTTTATTGTGGAGATGTCTTTAAACTTCAGTTTAAAGATTTTATTTCTTCTTGCTGTAGAAATGTTCAGTAGTTCATACTAATTTGAGTTACCACTTATTGTAACATGCTGCCTGTTGTATTACCCTTAAAAGTTGAAATCTGCATATCATGGGGCGTGAAGAAAATTTCAGCAAGCAATTGAGCAAAAATAGGTCAGATCAGGTTTCTAAACCTCTGTCATTTGTGGTAATTTAGATTTACTATTCTTGGGGCGCCTGGGTGGCTCAGTCGTTAAGCGTCTGCCTTCGGCTC
>NW_028041533.1:0-464 GCF_054177405.1 Leptonychotes weddellii
ATAAGCAGGAATATCATAGGTGAACAATGAGCCAGAGCCAAATAAATATTCCAGAATCAGTTATGAAAGAAGAAAAAAAAAAAAGGGTTATTTACCAAATGCCTGATAGGTGCTGGATACTGTGTTTCTGCTTCGCCCAGATTACCTCATTTAATCCTCACCACAACTCTGAAGTAGGTATTACTGTTTCTATTTTATCAATGAGGCAACTGAGAAACAGATAAATTACATGATTTGCCTATGGTTCCTTAAATTAAGCAGCGTAAATAGAAGAGAAACCTGGGCATGTGAGAGTCTCAAGCCTGTGCTCTAAATCTGGCACTGTAAGCACGACAAGAGAAGACTGATTGCTGAGTTCAATTTCCACCTCAGCTTCAGGATTGTTTTACAAGCATCCCCAGTCTTACAGTCTGTTTACTAATGGTCCACTCTTAGAAATGGTCACTACTGGGGGCGCCTGGGTG
>NW_028041534.1:0-464 GCF_054177405.1 Leptonychotes weddellii
AGCCCCTGGAGCCCCGCTGTCCCCCTGGCATCTCTGAGAGACTGGAAGAAAAGCCCCTGGACAGCGGCCCCTGTGACTCACCAGCTGTTGAGCTGGGCCCTGTGGGTGAGGGGCCGGGGTCTGTAGGGGATCCTGGGGAAAAAGACAAGAGGGGGGCTGGAGCTTCCCCTAGAGACCCTGTCTCTGCTCACACTCTTCTCCCTCATGTGCCCTGTGGCCCCCAAGTTCCCCCTCCTCCGCCTGGAGAATTCTGGTGATGGGGGTGAAGGACGAAGCAGGGGTGGGAGGGCCCTGTTTCCCTCCTGCACTGTGAGCTGTGGACCCCTCTGCTGACGCTCCCTCGGAGCCCCTCACTCCCATCCTAGACCAGAGCCCTCCTGGGCACAGGGTCCTGAAGACAATGTTGGGACACAGAGGGGACAGGATAAGGGGCCCCTCACCTGAGACCAGGAGCTCCAGGGGGT
>NW_028041535.1:0-464 GCF_054177405.1 Leptonychotes weddellii
GACCCCGTCGGGTCCGCTGACTCGCTCCGAGGGCTCCCAGAACTCACGAGAGCTGTCATGCTCACAGTTACGGTTTATCACAGGGAGAGGACCCAGACTGCCATCAGCCAGGGGAAGGGGTGCCCAGAGCAGGGCCCAGGAGGGTCCCTACTGCCCTCTCCCCGTGGAGTCGCGGGCCCCGAAGTGACAGCACATACAACAAGTGTTGCCAGCCGGGGAAGCCCCCAGCCTCAGTGTCCAAGGTCTTTATCTGGTGCCCGTCACACAGACCTGGTCGGCTGCCCGCATGGCTGACCTCAGTCTCCAGCCCCTCGGGAGGGCGAGCTGATACCGTGTGGCCCAGAGCCCAGGGGAACAAGGACACTGGACTCAGGACGTCCCCGGGCTCAGCGGTGACCTCCCAGCAGCTGAGGACAGGGTTGACCCTTACTGACCCTTACTGGGGCCCCATAGGCAGGCAGGCC
>NW_028041536.1:0-464 GCF_054177405.1 Leptonychotes weddellii
TCCCCCTGCTTGTGTTCCCTCTCTCGCTGTGTCTCTCTCTGTCAAATAAATAAATAAAATCTTTAAAATATATATATATATATATATATATACTCTAAAGGAAGTTATTTAACTGCAGACTCAATTTAACAAGGATACAGTTTTTGATTAAGATGGTAAAACCGCAAATATTTCCGTCTTACCAGAAATAAAATTCATTTAAATCAAGTCTTTCAAGTTAGATTTTTTTAAAAATGACATTCTCTAGCATTGTTAATAGTGGTGTGAAATTTATACTTCCATAGACTGCTTCTAGTTAGATATGTAGATGAGAGATACAGAGATACAAACATAGATACGCATATGGATTTGGGTATAGGTTAAGATAGGAAAATAGACATAGATGTAGATGTAAGTTTTCTATTCTTTGAACATTGAAATTTATTTTAAATTGTACTGATGAAATAACTAAATATGCTGAAAAA
>NW_028041537.1:0-464 GCF_054177405.1 Leptonychotes weddellii
GTGTGGGTGGACACAGCAGCCAGGCTGCTGAAGAGACTTCAGCAACCCACTTAACTTCTGTGAGCCTCAGTGTCCTCATTTCCTTTAAAAAAAAAAAAGGGGGGGTGTCAATCAAGGTGGAACCTGGAATGGATTTACTGATGGTGACCTTGAGCCCCGGAAATAAAGACCATGGGGGTAAAAAGACTAAATGGGCCTCGGGGCTGCTGAAGAGACTTCAGCAACCCACTTAACTTCTGTGAGCCTCAGTGTCCTCATTTCCTTTAAAAAAAAAAGGGGGGGTGTCAATCAAGGTGGAACCTGGAATGGATTTACTGATGGTGAGCTTGAGCCCTGGAAATAAAGACCATGGGGGTAAAAAGACTAAATGGGCCTCAGGGAGTACAAGAGACAGAGATTAGACAGGTGATTCCCTAATGCTCACAAGGAGGTAGCGTCTGTGCAGACAGGTAACTCAGTGGGTA
>NW_028041538.1:0-464 GCF_054177405.1 Leptonychotes weddellii
GCACACAACTGAAGGCAAATGCAGCTCAACCACAACATAGGGCATATGCAACACACACAGGAGACACTCCTTAAGTGCCAGGTTCTGGTAAACAGGGACCATTGCACTACAGGACACTACAGGACCTGTTCTTTATAAGGTCATTACTTTCAAGAGCAAGAGATATAACTGAATTTCCTAAAACATAAAAACAGAGATTTGGACAAAATGAGGAGACAGAGGAATATGTCCCAAATGAAAGAGCAAGATGAAATCACAGCAAGACACCTAAAGGAAATGGAGGTAAGTAATATGCCTGATAGGGGATTTAACATAGTGGTCATAAAGATACTCACTGGACTTGAGAAAAGAATGGAGGACCTCAGTGAGACCCTTAACAAAGAGACTGAAAACATAAAAAAGAACAAAACAGAGATTAAGAACTCAATAACTGAAATTAAAAATACACTAGAGAGTATAGCCAC
>NW_028041539.1:0-9622 GCF_054177405.1 Leptonychotes weddellii
ATATCCTGCCAGTCCTTTCTGGCCTGCCAGGTCTCTGTGGATAGGTCTGTTGCCAATCTAATGTTTCTACCATTGTAGGTTACATATCTCTTCTCCCGAGCTGCTTTCAGGATTTTCTCTTTGTCTCTGGGACTCGTAAGTTTTACTATTAGATGTTGGGGTGTTGACCTATTTTTACTGATTTTGAGAGGGGTTCTCTGTACCTCCTGGATTTTGATGCCTGTTTCCTTCCCCAAGTTAGGAAAGTTCTTTGCTATAATTTGCTCTAATATACCTTCTGCTGCTCTCTCTCCTTTTTCTTCTTCTGGGATCCCAATTATTGTAATGTTGTTTTGTCTTATGGTATTGCTTATTTCTCGAATTCTGCCCTTGTGATCCAGTAGTTGTTCATCTCTCTTTTTCTCAGCTTCTTTATTTTCCATCATTTGGTCTTCTATATCACTAATATTCTCTTCTGCCTCATTTATCCTAGCAGTTAGGGTCCCCATTTTTGATTGCACCTCATTAATAGCCTTTTTAATTTAGATTTGGTTAGATTTTAGTTCTTTTAATCTCCAGACAGGGTTTCTCCAATATCTTCCATCCTTTTTACAAGCCCAGCTAGTATCTTTAAAATCATCATTCTGAAATCTAGGTCTGACATCGTATTAATGTCTGAATTGAGTAGTTCCTTGGCAGTCGCTACCACCTCATTTTCTTTTTGTTGAGGTGATTTTTTCCATCTTTTCATTTTGTCCAGAGGAGAATAGATGAATGAGAGAACAAAATGCTAACAGGGTAACAACATCCCCAGAAAATATACTCTAATCAAATCAGAAAAGACCTGAAAGCTGTGGAAAAGAAAGGGAAAGAAAAAAAAAAAGAAAAAGAAAAAAAAGATAAAAACAAACACAAAGAGAACAAAACAACAACAAAAAAACCAGAATATGATCAAATATGATCAGGCTGGTGCATAGATCAGTGCCACACACTAGATTTTGTGTTTTTGGTCTGTTAGAAGAAAGTGCCTCCCAAAATGTTAAAGAAAGAAAAACTTATGTATGTACAAAAATAAGGGTTGATATGGTGAAGGGATATAATATGACTGTAAAGATGAAAATTATTAAAAATTTTATAAAATGAATTGATGATAAGAAGTTGTTTGAAAAAAGAAAGGATATTAAAAAAAGACAAAAAAAAAGGGAGAGAATGTGATCAGGCAGGAGACTAGATCAAATCATACACTAGAGATTTAGGGTATATTTTGGTTTGTTAGAAGAAACTGTATCTCAAAATTTTAAGAAGAGAACAGCTTATATATATATATGCCAAAAATAAGGGTAACTACTATGAAGGGATAGAATATGAATATAAAAATGAAAAATAAAAACGTTTTTTAAAAAAGGGATTGATAAGATGTTGGTTGAAAAAGGGAATAAGAAAAATTCAAAAAAAAAAAAGACAGTTAAAAAAAATTAACTTTGAAAGACTAAAAAATCATGGTAAAAAAGCCATGGATTCTATGTGCAGTATTCCCCTAGCTCTGGAGTTCTGCTCTTTTCATTTATGGGTAAACTTGGTCTTGGCTGGCTGTTCTCACTGATCTTTTGGGGGAGGGGCCTGTTGCCGTGGTTCCCAAATGTCTTTGCCAGTGTCAGAATTGCCCCGCCCTTGTGGGTCCGGACTAAGTGATCTGCTCGGGTTTGCTCTCGGGAGCTTTTGTTCCCTGCAAGCTTTTGGTACACCTTTGGAGGACCAGAGTGAAAATGGCAGCCTCCCAATCTCCTACCCAGAGGAGCTGAGAACTCAGGGCCTGCTCCTCTGTGCACGCCCAGAGAAAAGCAGTCAATCACTCCCGTCTCCCCGGTCTCCAGCCGCACTCTGTGCTCACCTGACATGTGCCCAAGCATTTCTATCTCTGGCACCTGACTCGGTGTGGAGTCTCCAAACCCAACAGATCCCTGCAGTGCACGCCCGCACCGCTCCTCTGGGGGGAGGAAGGGGAGTCTCCCCGGATCTACCACTCGTTGGGTCCCTGCTGGAGGAGCAGTAGCCCAACTGTGCCGCGGATCACAGTTAATGGCAACCCTGAGCTGATAGCCTGTGCCCTGGCTCAGTGCCTGCAGCTGGCTTCCCTGCTCCGATACCTGGGAGCTCTGCTGCACTCAGGCACCCCAGTCTTTCTGTGACTTCGAGGGTCTTGAGACCACACTGTCCTGTGAGGGTTTCACCCCCCACTTAGCCACTAGAGCTACGTCCCTCAGCGGAGCATACTGCTAAATGTTCTGATTTTGTGCTCTGCTGCTCTATCACTTGCCAGAAGGGCCCGACAGAGGCTCCCTCCCCTGATGCCTATCCTCCCAAATATCGCCTCGGATTCACTTCTCTGCACGTCCTACCTTCCAGAAAGTGGTCGCTTTTCTGTTCAGAGAGTTGTTCCTATTCTTTTTTTCTATCTCCTGTTCAGTTCGTATGTGTTCAGAATGGTTCGATGCCTATCCAGCTGAATTCCAGAAACCAGACGAAATCCAGGTCTCCTACTCTTCCGCCATCTTGCTCCGCCCCCTAACATAGACATTTTAACAATGTTTATTCTTCCTATCCATGAGCATGGAATGTTTTTCCATCTTTTTGTGTTTTCTTCAATTACTTTCATGAGTGTTCTGTAGTTCCTAGAATATCGATCCTTTACCTCTTCATTAGGTTTATTCTGAAGTATCTTACGGTTTTTGGTGCTATTGTAAATAGAATCGTTTCTCTCATTTCTCTTTCTAAAGTTGCATTGTTAGTGTATAAGAAAGCAACTGATTTCTGTGCATTGATTTTGTATCCTGCCACATTAGTGAATTGCTGTATGAGTTCTAGAATTTGGGGGTGGAGTCTTTTTGGTTTTCCACATAAACTATCTTTCATCTGCAAAAAGAGAGAGTTTGACTTCTTCTTTGCAAATCTGAATAAATTTTATTTCTCTTTGTTGTCTGATTGCTGTTGCTAGGACTTCTAGTACTATGTTGAACAATAGTGGCGAGAGTGGGCATCCATGATATGTTCCTGATCTTAAGGGAAAGGCTCTCAGCTTTTCCCCACTGAGGATGATATTCACTGTGGGTTTTTCATAGATGGATTTTATGAACTTGGGGAATGATCCCTGTATCCTTATACTCTGAAGAGTTTTAATCAGGAAAGGATGATGTATTTTGTCAAATGTTTTTCTGCATCAATTGAGAGGACCATATGGTTCTTCTCTCTCCTCTTATTAATGTGTTCTATCACACTGATTGATTTGCCAATGTTAAACCACCCTTCCAACCCAGGGATAAATCCCACTTGTTCGTGTTGGATGATACTTTTAATGTATTGTTGGATCCTATTAGCTAAGATTCTGTTGAGGATTTTCAAATCCATATTCATCAGGGATATTGGTCTGAAATTCTCCTTTTTGAAGGGGTCTATTCCTGGTTTGGGATTAAGGTAATGCTGGCCTCTTAGAATGAGGCTGGAAGCTTTCCTTCTGTTTCTATTTTTTGAAACAGCTTCAGGAGAATAGGCATTATTTCTTCTTTGAATGTTTGGTAGAATTCCCCAGGGAATCCATCAGGCCCTGGACTTTTGTTATTTGGGACGCTTTTGATCACTGCTTCAATCTCGTTGCTAGTTACTGACCTATTCATGTTGTCAGTTTCTTCCTGTTTCAGTCTTGGCAGCTTACAGGTTTCCAGGAAGGCATCCATTTCATCCAGATTGCTCAGTTTCTTGGCATATAGTTGTTGATAATAATTTCTAATAATTGTTTCTATTTCCTTGGTGTTAGTTGTGATCTCTCCCCTTTCATTCATTATTTTATTAATTTGGGGCCTTTCTCTTTTCTTTTGGATAAGTCTGGCCAGTGATTTATCGATCTTATTAATTCTTTCAGAGAACCAGCTTTTAGTTTCATTGATCTGATCTACCGTGTTTCTGATTTCTAATTCATTGATCTCTAATTTTAATTATTTCTCTTCTAATGCTTGGCTTAGGCATCGTTTGTTTCTTTTTCTCTAGTTCTTTAAGGTGTAGGGTTAGTTGGTGAATTTGGGATTTTTCTATTTTTGTTTGTTTGTTTGTTTTTGAGTGAGGCTTGGATGGCTATGTATTTCCCCCTTAGGACCGCCTTTGCAGTATTCCATAGCTTTTGGACCAATGTGTTTTTGTTCTCATTGATTTCCATGAATTGTGTAAGTTCTTCTTTGATTTCCTGGTTGACCCAAACATTCTTGAGCAGAGTGGTCTTTAGCTTCCAAATTTTTGAATTTCTGCCAAATTTTTTCTTGTGATTGAGTTCCAGTTTTAAAGCATTGTGGTCTGAGAATATTCAGGGTTTAATCTCAGTCTTTTGGTATCAGTTGAGACCTGATTTGTGACCCAATATGTGGTCTATTCTGGAGAAAGTTGCATGTGCACTCAAGAAGAATGAATATTCTGTTGTTTTAGGGTGGAATGTTCTCTATATATCTATGAGGTCCATCTGGCCCAGTGTGTTATTCAAAGCTCTTGTTTCTTTTTTGATTTTTCTGCTTAGATTATCTGTCTATTGCTGAGAGTGGAGTATTGAGGTCTCCTACAATTAACGTATTGTTATCAATATGACTATTTTGGTGAACAGTTGCTTTATGTAGATGGCTGCTCCCTTTTGGGGGCATAGATATTTACAATTGTTAGATCTTCTTGTTGGATAGACCCTTTAAGAATGATAAAGTGTCCTTCTGTGTCTCTAACTGGAGACTTTAGTTTAAAATCTAATTTGTCTGATATAAGAATTGCTACCCCAGCTTTCTTTTGAGGTCTGTTGGCATGGAAGATGGATCTCCATCCCTTCAATTTCAGTCTGGATGTGTCTTTAGGTTCAAAATGAGTCTCTTGTAGACAGCATATGGATGGGTCCTTTTTATCCAAATGCAACCCTGTGCCTTTTTATGGAAGCATTTAAGCCATTCACGTTGAGAGTGATTATTGAAAGATATGGATTTATTGCCATCATGTTGCCTGTGAAGACCTTGTTTTTATAGATTGTCTCTTTAAATTTCTGTTGTATATCACTCTTGGGGTCTTTCTCCTTTTATAGAACCCCCTTCATATTTCTTGCAGGGCTGGCTTAGTGGTCACTTATTCTTTCAGTTTCTGCCAGTCTTGGAAGCTCTGCATCTCTCCATCCATTCTAAATGACAGCCTTGCCAGATAAAGTATTCTCGGCTGCATGTTTTTCTCATTTGGTACCCTGAATATGTCTTGCCAGACCTTTCTGGCTTGCCAGGTCTCTGTGGATATGTCTGATGTTATTCTGAAATTCCTCCCTCTGTACCTAAGGAATCTCTTCCCCCTAACTGCCCTTAAGATGGTTTCCTTGGTTCTAAGATTTGCGAGTTTTGCTATTACATGCCGGGGTGTTGGCCTGTTTTCCTTGATCTTGGGAGGGGTTCTCTCTGACTGTAGGACACGAATGTTTGTTTTATTCCTCAGATTAGGGAAGTTCTCTTCTATGATTTGCTCAAATACATCTTCTAGCCTTTTGTCTCTCTCCACCCTGTCCAGGATTCCAGTAATTCTGAGATTGGAACGTTTCTTGGTGTCACTTATTTCTCTGATTCTATTTTCATGGATTCTGAGTTGTTTTTCGCTGGCCTCCTCTTTTCCCTTTTTATCTATTAAATGATCTTCCAGGTCATTAATTCGTTCTTCTGCCTCACTTACCCTACCTGTTAGATTATCTAGATTAGATTTGATCTCATAGCATTTTTAAGTTCTGCCATTTCAGCTTTCATTTCTGCCCTTAGAGACTCTATGTTGCCATTAATTGATTTCTCCATTCTACCTATTGTCTTCACCATTGCCAGCCTGAATTCCATCTCTGACATCTTGGTTATATCTGCATCCATTTGTAAATCTTCTGCATAAGTCATAATCTCTCAGTCTTTCCTCTTTTGGGAGTTCCTCCTCCTAGTCATTTTGTTAATGGGTGGTTGAGGAAATGAATAGATTCTAAATTATTGACTACAACCCAAGCAAGATGCACCTGTTTTCTAGGGACCTTAGGCTTGTTGGCCTCTTGTTTTCCCTGCCTGTCTTCTGGGGGAGGGGCCTGCTGAGCTGTTACTCAGGCAACCCTGTTTGGGCAGAGTTGCCCTGCCCCCCTTTGGCGGGTGCTGGGCTCAGTGGGAACCGGTTTTTGGGGGCTTTTGTTCTCTGGCGCCTTTCCCTGGTGGCTTCAGTGTCTCTTCTGAGAGTCAGAGCAGCAGAGACCGTTTCCAACCCTCTGCCTCAGAGCAGAGAGATCGCAGTCTGTTCTTCAGTGAGCTCTCCAGGCCACACTATCTCCTTTTCTGTCTGTGCTGCTGTAAATGGCAGTCCTGGGTTGTGCGCCCCTCAGCTGTGCTCCCAGTTCTCACCTCCAGCTCAGGGCACATCTTTGCCCTTTGTGCTTCTAAAACCACCAGCTGCCCCCAGTTTGCCTGCATGGCCCCACTGCTCTGGTTTCTAACTAAAGTCCTTTCCCCACCACTACCTCTTTGGGACTCTGTGTCTGGTCCCTGGGGTGGGAGGCTATCACTCCCTGGTGATTCAGAATCCCCATGGCCAGCCTCCCTCCCCCTGCCATTTATTCTCCAATATGTGCCCACGGAGTCATGGCTCCCTGCTTCATACCTAGAAACCAACCGCCTGTGATATTCTGTTTGTAGAGTTCTAGATCTTCTTACATCTTAGACTGATTTCATGGGTGTTCAGAGTGGTCTGGTAGGTATCCAACTCAGTTTCTAGGTCCAGTTGGAATACGGTCTCCTACTCCTCCACCATCTTTTCCCTCTCCCCAAACTTATTTTAACAAACAAATCAACGCACACCTAGTTAAAGATCCAAACACTCCCAATGAAAGCAAGGAAGAAATCTGCAGTGTGGGAAAGAGAGCCAAAGTGCAGCAGCAGAGTGCACACAGCATACGCCAGAAACACTTCCTGAAGTGACAGGCCCTGGAAATTGTATGACCTTTTAATAATATAGCATTACTTCCAGCTGCAGGAAACATATCAAACTTTCAAAATACGCAAAAGAAGGAAATGTAGCCAAAATAACAAGACAGAAGAACTCTTCCCAAAAGAAAAGTTAAGAAGAAATCACACCCAGGGACTTTCTCAAAACAGATATAAGCAATATATCTGAAAAAGAATTTAGATCAACAGTCATAAGTCTACTATCTAGGCTTAAAAAAAACCATAGATGACAGCAGAGAAACCCTGTTGTAGAGAAAACGACCTAAAAACTAGTCAGGCTGAAATTAAAAAATGCTGTAACTGAGATGCAAAACTGACCAAATATAATCACAATGAGGACTGAAGTAGCAGAGTACAGAGTATTTCATATGTAAGACAAAATTATGGAAAATAATGAAGCTGAAAACAAGAGGGAAAGAAAACTATTAGATCACAAAGGCAGTCTTAGGGAACTCAGTAATTTCATATAGTTAAATAATATCATTATGAAAGGAGTCCCCAAAGAAGAGGGGGAAACGGGCACTGGAGGTTTATTTGAGTAATTTTAACTTAGACCATCCCTAACCTGTGGAAAGAAACAGGCATTCAATCCAAGAGGAACAGAGAACTCCCCTCAAAATCAACAAAAACAGGTCAACACCATGACATATCATAGTGAAACTTGCAAAACACAAAGATAAGGAGAGAATTCTGAAAGCAGCTAGGAAGCAAAAGACCTTAAACTACAAGGTTAGTCACATAAGACTCATAGCAGACCTGTCCACTGAAACTTGGCAGGTCAGAAGAAAGGGGTAGGACATATTCAAAAGTATATAGCAATACAGGCCTTCCTCAAAACACAAGAAAATTCTCAAATACACAACCTAACCTTACAACTAAAGGAGCTGGAAAAAGTACAACAAATAAAGCCTAAATCCAGCAGGAGAAAATAAATATTAAAGATTAGGGCAGAAATCATTGTATAGAAATCAAGGAAACATTAGAACAGATCAACAAAACTAGGAGCTGATTGTGTGAAAGAATTAACAAAACTGATAAACCCCTAGCCAGACTTATCGAAAAGAAAAGATATTGGACCCAAATAAAATCATGAATGAAAGAGGAGAGAGCACAACCAACACCATATAAATACAAACAAATGTAAGAAAATATTATAAGCAATAATATGCCAACAAATTAGGCAAACTGAAAGAAATGGATAAATTCCTAGAATCATATAAACTACTAAAGCTGAATAAAGAAGAGATATAAAGTCTGAGCAGACCCATAACCAGCAAGGTAATTGAATCAGCAATCAAAAATCTCCCAAAAAACAAAAGCCCAGGGCCGGATGGCTTCCCAGGGGAATTCTACCAAACATTTAGAGAAGAATTAATACCTATTTCTCTGAAACTGTTCCAAAAAATAGAAATGGAAAGAAAAGTTCCAAACTCTTTCTATGAGGCCATCATTACCTTGATTCCAAACCAAGCACAGACCCCTCTAAAAAGAAAATTACAGACCAGTATCCCTGATGAACATGGATGCAATTCTCACCAAGATACTACCTAATGGAATTCCAACAATATATTAAAAGGATTATGCATCACAACAAATAGGATTTATTCCTGGGCTTCAGGATTGGTTCAATATCATCAAAGCAATCAACATGATACAGCACATTAATAAAATAAAAGGCTAATAACCATATGATCATCTCAATAGAGGCAGAAAAAACATTTGTCAAAATACAGCCTCCTTTCTTGATAAAAACCCTTAGAAAGTATGGATAGAAGAAATATACTTCAACATCATAAAGACCATATATAAAAGACTCACAGATAATATCATCCTCAATGGGGAAAAATTGAGAGCTTTTCTCCTAAGGTCAGGAACAAGACAGGGATATACACTATTGCCACTATTGTTCAACATAATACTGGAAGCCCTAACCTCAGCAATCAGAAAACAAAGAGAAATAAAAGACAACCAAATTAGCAAGGAAGATGTCAAACTTTTACTCTTTGCAGACCACATGATACTCTATGTAGAAAACCCTAAAGACTCCACCAAAAAATTGCTAGGACTGATACAGGAATTCAGGGAAGTTGCAGGATATAAAATGAATGCACATAACTCTATTACATTACTATACACCAATAATGAAATAGCCAAAAGAAAAATCAAGGAATTGATCCCATTTACAATTACACCGAAATCATAATATACCTAGGAATAAATGTAACTAAAGAGGTAAGAGATCTATAGAACACTTATTAAATAAACTGAGAAGGACACAAACAAATGGAAAAACATTCCATGCTCATGGAATGTTAGAGCATATATTGTTAAAATGCCTATACTATGCAAAGAAATCTACATAGTCAATGTAATCCTATCAAAATACCACCAGCATTTTTCAAGAGATAGAACAAACAATCCTAAAATTTGTATGGAACCAGAAAAGACCCTGAAGCCAATGGAATGTTGTAAAAGAAAACCAGAGGGGGCGGAGCAAGATGGCGGAGGAGTAGGAGACCTGGATTTCGTCTCCTCTCAGGAATTCAGCTGGATGGGGATCAAACCATTCTGAACACCTACAAACTCAACGGGAGATCGAAGAAAGGAATAGCAACAACTCT